>NC_137957.1:46140336-46215336 GCF_963924665.1 Micromys minutus | reverse complement strand
AGGCCAAACAGTGGGGCTGGACACAGGGACGGTGGCCAAAAAAAGAGTGCTGAGTTTTTGCTACACATGTTTAAGAATGCAGAGAGTAATGTGAACTTAAGGGTTTAGATGCAGATTCTCTAGTCATTGAACACATCCAGGTGAACACGGCACCTAAGATGCGCCGGCGAACCTACAGAGCTCATGGCTAAATTAACCCATACATGAGCTCCCCCTGCCACAGTGAGATGATCCTCACTGAGAAGGAACAGACTGTTCCAAAGCCAGAAGAGGAGGTTGCACAGAAGAAAAAGATATCCCAGAAGAAACTGAAGAAGCAAAAGCTCATGGCACAGGAATAAATCCAACATAAAATAAATGCAGATAAATGTACAAAAGCATATTTATTTATTCTTTGATAACTTAATACAGGTATACAAAGTATTCTGATTTTATGCCCTCCAGCTCCCCATAGATTGCCCCAATATATCCCCATCCAAATTTCATGTCCTTTTAAGAAACCCAGTGAGTCAAATAAGTGTTGCCCATATAGACACAGGTATGGGGTCATCCAGACCCTGGGAAACATTCCCAACCAGCTATCAAGGGCCTCATTAAGGGGTGGGGCTTGGAGAGCACCTCCCCATCTATGCCCATATTTGGGCTAGCTTGGTCTTGTGCAGGTACCCATAGCTGCTGTGAGTTCATGAGCGCTAAGGCTGAGGCATGTCTGGTAGATAACATTTTTACAGCACTCTCCCCATCCTTTGGCTCTTACAGAAAGGGGTTTTGGTAATGTGACAATCGAAACGCTTATTGATCGCCTACTATGTGCCAGGAATCATTCTAGGCACTGGAGATGGACAAATGAGTTAAGTAACGTTTTTACTCGTGGAGCTCGGAGCTTAAATTTGTGAGAAGGAACAGATAAGAACAAAGACATGGTAGAGAAGAATAAATGCTAGAGAGAAAGTTTATACAGGACAAAGGGAGCTTTAAAAGTAGACAGTCAGGGCTGAAGAGATGGCTCAGAGGCTAAGAGCACTGTTTACTCTTCCAGAGGACCCGAGTTCAATTCCTGGCACCCACGTGGCAGCTCACAACTGTCTGTAGCTCCAGTTTCAGAGGACCTGATGCTCTCACACGGACATGCAGGCAGAACACCAACACACACACACACACACAAATCTTAAAAATACAAGTCAAAGAAGACAGTCAAGGAGATAAGGTTAACCAGGCAACAAGAAGGGAACCAGGAAACAAAAGGTCCCTAGGTAGTAAGATACATGGTACAGTGAAGATGCAGAGGCCAGTGTGGCTGCATGAAGTCCTAAGAGGGGTGGGGACAGAAGTGTGACACAATGTGACTTGCACTTTAATGGAGATATGTTGACTTTCGTCCTGAACACAGACAATGGGACGTCACATCTTTAAACAGAAAGGCCAGGTTGGGAGTTATTTCAGTTACCGAGGAGTAAGCAGCTTTGGCCACACCAGAATAGATGGGGGGAGGGGAGAAAGCAAAGTACCATGGGAAGGAAACACCACAAAGGCTTGCTAATACTCTGTGTGGAGGGATGGGTGCTCTAGGTCTTCGAAGGAGAATTATGAGTCTGTAAAGCTCTGGGGATCTGTGGCTTCGCTCCCGGGGGTTCATATCATCTCAGAACAGAGAAGAGACAGCTGACATTCCTGGGAGCTCTTTACACAGGCATTCTGGCCGGGATGTGGGAAACCAGGAAGAATACAGGCTTTCAGAACTCAACCTTATAATTTAGCCCGTGCAACACGAGGGTGTCTGGAGGCATCATGGACAAGCTGCTTGTCTGGGAGAGCCGTGCCTGGCTGCTCATCCACACTCCTCCCCCATTCTACACACTTTAGGAAGAAGGGGTGGAGGGAACGTCCCTTGGATGAATGCTGTGTTGCTACAGAAAGTCAGCAGGATGGAGATCTCTAGAAATCCCAGTGTCTGCAAGGTTTACTTCCATGATGGCTCTGGGCAGGTCCCCTCCCCCCATGGGCGTAACCAAACTCCTTACCTTAGAGAACACTAACTGCCTTTTAAAGTTAAACACATCATAGCCTGTGGTCTGGGAGCCACATACGGTGTGAGGAGCTCCCAGAAACGACGATGAAAGACAATCCTTGAAATCTGGACACAGGAGCTCTGTGAAGCTGTCTGTGAGGCTCTGTGAGGCTCCGTGAGGCTGCGCCTGTCCTCAGGGCCTCACACAAGGCATTAGCTACCCTTTCTTCACAGAGCCTTGCTGTGAAACCAGAATCACGTGGTGCCTCTCCTGCAGTCTCCACAGTGTGGTGAACCAACTCTCATCATCCCCGTTGGCTGATGAAGTCACTGAAATCCAGGGATCCCCAAGTTCATTTATTCCAGAGTTACGGTCTTGACCATTATATCTACTGGCTTTCCTGCAGCACGGTGTGTGATTGTGTGTGTGTGTCATATACGTGTGTGTATACGAGTGCTCAAGTCCGTGTGCTTTCACAGGAAGGCCAGAAGATATTTCAGGTATCCTGCCTTATCGTTCTTCACCTTATCTAAGGAGGCAAGCATCTCTCAGTGAACTCCCCCACTCCCCTGCCCAGTGGTGGCCGTCGTAGATGGGGTTATGCTCTCTTGCAGCCATGCCTGCCCTGCTACGTTGGTCCTGGGAATTGGAACTTACTGCCTTATGCTTGTGTAACAAATGCTCTTATCCACCGGGCCGCCTTCCCAGCTTCAGAATGGCCTTTAACATGGGTTCTGCGGACCAAATGCAGGCCGTGTGCTAGGAAGGCAAGCACTTTATGAACTGTCCCAGGGCTCGACAGGAGAAAAGCTGAGAAGCCTTCCATTCCCAACTCAGCCCTCACATGTAACTCCTAAAAGGAAGAAAGACATCTTAACATCGTTCATTATTTTCACTAACAAACGACTGTTTTCTCTAAGGAACAGATTAACGCCATCATAAAAATGGATTAATATCTTAACAAAAAGGAGCTTTAGAGATGTGCTTTACAGAGACGGTGGCCCTAAAATCCGGAGGGTGCGGGAGGGTTAGGTCCACTACTCGAGGTCACAGAATTTGATGGTAAAGCCGTGGCCTGAAGAGCAGACAGGGCTCTTGCCTTCCGGCCAGAGCTTGGCTGGGTTCCAGCACGCTGCCTGTCTTCTTAACACGGATGATGGAGGAGGTCTCCTCTCACACATTGGTCATCTTAATCACCTTGAACTTAGATGGTTTTTAAGTAAGGTAGTCCTGGACATCTTAGGACAATCATCAGCTAGCTGTCTCTCTGTCCTTCAGGCTGAGGAGTCCTGTGCCTCGTTGAATTAGGAGGATTCTGCCATAACTCCTGCCTCTCAGCCCATCGAGAGGTGTTCCTTTCTGTCTAGAGCAGATGATTTCACCAGAGCACACTCTGGCCTAAATTTAATTGACTCTGTGTCCCCCCCCCCACAATAGCAGGGACTCTCCTGATGGCTTTGCTACCTTCTTTCCTGGCCTTTGGTAGTCAGCAGCCATTCTGCCCAGCTCATCTCTATAGGGCACACACCCTTCCAGTTAAGACAGGTGTCTTGGGCTTACCCCACTTCCTGCTCAGAAATAGCCTTCCTGCTCTCCCACTATGCAAATCCGTTCTCCAAATTATTCCTCACTCTCTACCCTGTGGGCAGCTCAAGATTTGCTTTCCAAGTTCTCTTTACATTTATCTTAGGCGTTGGCCTTTTAAACATTAAAACATGCCCCCTCCCCCTCCCCTGTAACAAAGATCCCGTGATCACAGGCACATAGGTGCCCATTCAGAGGAAGGAGCCTCTAGCAGTGGACAGACATCTCTCTAGCACACAGTGGGCCTTCAGCAAAGTTTTGCCTTTGTAAGGTGCATATAGACTGTCTGTCTTCTTGCAAATACTTATCTCAAGATGGGTATCGAACACGTGACAGCCAAAGTATGTAAGTGGTATTTGAACATGTGAAGATTTCAGTTGTGTTTCTAATGTTTCCTCCTTTAAGCAGATTGAGAGGAAGTTACAGACAGAAGAAACAGCATCCCTTCTTCTGCCAGGCACACATTGGGACTGCAGGAGCCAGGTGCAGGGGGAAAGGGGGGAAGGAGAAAGGCCCATATCACCATTACCAACGGATCTGATCTGATAGTGGGTCCCAGTTTCCCTCTCAGTCATGAATGAAGGCCCACCCATGGGCTTCAGAAGCATCAGCAGAAGGTTCAAAACATGGCTCTGTGTGACCTTGAGGCATTCTGCTGGGACTGAGGCTCAGCCTGTGTCTTTCCTACAAAATGGGCAAACATAATCCCAACCTTTCAAGGCTTTTCCGAGGGTTTCAGAGCCTATACAAGCTGATAAGCTCGAGGCCTGGCATTGTTAAATCTCTTTTCACAAATGTGGAAGTGACAACCTCGACCTGCGTCCCTCCAAGTGTGGGTGCTGGTGGCTTCCCTACACTCAACCCAGAGCCTGCCAGGAACTAGATCTGTGCAAAGACTGTGTGATGCCCAAAAGAAAAGGGAACCAAGCGGATTGGGGGTGTTGCATACAGCTAGGCAAAGAGGGCCCGCGCGGTAACTAGGTTCCCTAGGACAAGTCTGTAGTTTGTACCCAAGGTACTTGGGTTCAGAGTCCTTGGAGCCTAAAAATCCTTGGGAAGAGACATGCCTGGCTGGCCCAGCTACAGGGCGGCCGTAGGGGAGGGGCGTTACCGGGTTAGCGGTGGGCAAGAAGGGTATCTGGTCCCCGTCCGGTCCCCACCTTCCAGAGCCGTTCTCTCCGCGCCCCCTTACGTTCACCCTCCGCCCATGTGGGGATCGCGCTCAGCACCGTGCTCAGGCAGGGGCACCCCCACCCCGCTGACTCTACTCGAGGGTAGCCCCAGCCTTTGGAGGCTCGGCCATCCGGGCAGCCGCGCCCAGCCTCGCCCTGCCGGGCCCCGCCCGCCCTCCGCGGGGTCGCGGCGAAGGGAGGAGGGGCGGCGGCCGGCTTGCGTGGCAGGCGCTCGGGCTGGGCTCGGCCTCCCATCCCGGGAGGCGGGGTCGGCGCCGCGGCGGCGGCGGCGGAGCCAGGCCCCCTCCTCCTTCCGCGGCCGGCCTCCTCCTTCGTCGCCCCACGTTCCCGGCCGCTCCGACGCCGCCGCGCCCGCGTGCCGCCCGCGCAGTCCCCGTGGGAGCCGGAGCCAGCGTCCCGGGCCGCGCGCCCCGCTCGCCCATCCCGCCGAGCCGCCGCCGCCGCCATGCCCTCGGCCAAACAAAGGGGCTCCAAGGGCGGCCACGGAGCCGCGAGCCCCTCGGACAAGGGCGCCCACCCGTCGGGCGGCGCGGATGACGTGGCGAAGAAGCCACCGCCGGCGCCACAGCAGCCGCAGCCGCCCGCGCCGCACCCGCCGCAGCACCCGCAGAACCAGGCGCACCGAGGCGGCCACCGCGGCCGGTCTTCGGCTGCCGCCGCCGCGTCCTCCGCGTCCTGCTCGCGCAGGCTTGGCCGGCTGCTCAACTTTCTCTTCTACCTCTCCCTGGTGGCCGCGGCCGCCTTCTCGGGCTGGTATGTCCATCACGTCCTGGAGGAGGTCCAGCAGGTCCGGCGTGGCCACCAGGACTTCTCCCGTCAGAGGGATGAGCTGGGCCAGGGCTTGCAGGGCGTCGAGCAGAAGGTGGGTACTCCAGCTTTGGCGGGGTCGAGACTCCACTCCTGCCCTCCCTGAAGGGGCCCTGGTCCTTTCCTGTCCAGGCCCCGTGGCAAGAGCTGGGACCCCAGCTCCCTAGTTGCTAGGGCGGTCCCAGACCCGCTTTGTTACTGGTCTCAGAGAGCGTTGGAGCGGACTCTGAGAATGGCCAGACCATCGGGGGAGGGTGGGCCAAGGGCCTGTCACAGGACATTAGCGGTGACCTGTAAGGAAGCCGGCAGGCTCTACGTAGCCCATTCTTTTTGCATTAGGAACTGCTGAGTGGGCAGAGTCGCTGAAAAGGAAGCTGGAAGGGAAATCGGCGCATCTCTGGAAGCCTTTGGTCAGGACTTCACCTTGGCTATGCCAGCGGGAGTTATCCGAGCCAGTTTTTAATAGACTCGGAGCTTTGCAGGGAAGGAAAAGCTAGTGAGCTTAGTCATTTGCTAAGTTCAGATGAAATGGTGTTTATCTTTAGGTCCCCTGTCCTTAGCTGGACCAACGAGCCCATGTGGGCCTTTGAAGTAGCCTACTCCAGCTTTAGGGGAAACACAAGGCCAGAAGTATTAGGTCACATTTATATGGTGTGTAGATGGCTTGCTTACTCAGGTATTTTATTTCCTAACCGAAGAGTTAACTAGAGGGAGGAAGAGCTGGCTGACAGATTTGACTCCATTTTCCAGACCAGAATATTGAGGTTTAGAGACACAAAGTGAGCTGACACAGACCCCAGCTGGCTTGAGTTGTAGATTGTATAAGAAAGTGTGGGCCATTTGTGACAGAGGCTTCCCCAGCTAGCTGTTTGAGGGATGGCAAACTGCTCAGTTTCCACCCTTCTAGCCGAAGGGTAGCCCCCTTCCCTCCTAGGCCTTCTCCATCCTCCACCCACATCCTTGTTCAATGAAACATGGTTGTTGGACAGAAACAAAAAATCCCGCCACTTCTGAGCCCGGAACCACGGCCTCCTTTTCCCAGCATGCAACTTGCCCTGCCAAGTCGCTACTTTTTGTTGAGTGTGCAGCACTAGGAATTTCCTCTCAAGACTGGAAGAGCAACTGGAGTGAGTCAGCCTGTGAAGTGGTGTAGGCCAAGGGAGGTGACTTATCTGGGGGAATCAAGTAGGCGATTCTTCTCTGCCTGCTTCATGTCAGACCATCCTAAGAACATAGACACCCCACGGAAATCTAATCACTAGCGGGGCTCCTCTCTTCCAGCAACTCACTTGCTAATCAGTCATAATATTTTTTGAAGTCTGGTAGTTGCATGGCTGTGTGTGGGCCCTGTGGGGACTGTGGAGGAGAAAAAAGTACAGATCTAGCTTGTAAAACAGCTCCCTAAGTAGGTTTCAGTGGTGGGTAATTTATGCACACTTTGGGAAGAAGGGGCTTGTGACATTTCCCTGGGTTTGCATGTGGGTAGTTAGGACAGGGCCAGCCATTAGAACAATCAAGAGAAGGAATGTCTCCATACAGGAAAGGGGACAATCTCGAACATACCTGAAGGACAGAAGGTAGCCAGCCTAACAGTGACAGAATGACATGAAGGAAATACAGGGGAAGTTGGAAACTGAGGCCCAAAGTGGATGGATCCAGGCTGAAGAACTTGGGTGTTAGTTCCTGTGTTGCCTTTCGGTCTCTCTGTTGGTTTTACCCCTTTACAGCTATATGCAAATCACGTTTCTCTTTGAGCCTGTTTCTCAGTCTCCAAGCTAGAGGAAGGTACAAGATTTGTAAGAACTGGGGTTGAGGGCATTGGGGGTAGATGGGGATAGCTCAGTTGGTGACTGTGTAAAGAGCTGGGCCTGCTAGTCCACACTTGAAATCCCAGTGTTGGGGAGGCAGAGGCATAGGCCGGACCGTATCTCTGGACTTTGCTAGCCAGCCGGTCTAGCCAAATCGGCTCCAGCTCCAATAAGAGACCTTGTGTCAGACCAATAAGTAAATGGGGAGAGAGTCCATGTCTGGTCTTCACAGGTATGTACGTGACAGCCCTGTTGACTGTCACCGATTAGTAGTAGCCCTGGCCTATCCATTGTTCCCCCAGCAAGGCTCCACACTACACAATACATCCACACAAACGTGCACCGTATACACCCGAGCACAAGCTTTGCAAGAAGCCTCATGACTTTAAAGCTGCCGAAATAGTGACCACCCTTGCAAAGATTTAATGATGTTACCAAGTCCAGGGCTTCATTAACAGGGGGAGGGCCCTGGATCAGCCCCTCTTGCCCTGTTCCATCGTCCCAAGGCTGCTTAAGGCAGTAGCAGGAGTAGCCGAAGCTGGTAGGGGCAGCTTGTGAGAGGACCAGTGATTTGTAGGTCTCTACGCTTTCTTGTCTCTCATCTCTGTTCTGAGAAGAGGAGCTAAGGCTTCCTTTAGGTGGTTGGCAACCTCTTCTCTGGGCGTCCTTTAGATGACTTCAGGTCCTGAAATGAGGCATTCTGGGATTTTGATGCTTGGCTCCACAACTCTGTGGAAATGCCCCATTGACTACCAGCCAGTAATCACCCAGCCTGTCCATCCTTATTCCGGCAAGGCTCCAGGAAGGCCGGGATCGGGCTGGGGTCATTATTCCATATCTGGCATTCACGTACCACACAGCGGACATCCCCCACATACCAGGAGGACAGACATCCATCGCGTATTAATTGTTATGAGCTCTCTGTGCATGAAGATGAACAACCTTCCACGCCCTCAGAAGGGGAGACGCTGGGCTCCTTTGGGGATTGGTAATAGTTTCTGATGTGACTCACTTCCCAGCCATTTGTAAAAGGCCAGCCTGGGACTCAATAGGAGTCAGGCCAGGCTTTATCAGGCCTTGCTCTGAATTCCTCTATTCTTCGTCCATTGAGAAAACACTGTGCCATGTTGCAGGTGCCGGGCTCACCCACTCACGCTTCTATTTTCAGTGCTGTGCTTAGAACAGGCATTGTGACCTACTAACCTAGTTTTAGAGGTCACCTCTCTCTAGTGCCTTCTCAGCGTATTCTTTGATGGCTCAGGTTGTATCTGGCCGGTGAGGGAAACTGTCTACTTTCTGGAGGCCCTGAGAACCCCATTCTCATCTACCTGGGAACTTGGGAAGTGAATAGGCTTCTGAGTTCCTAGAGCAGTCAGTGGGCACGTGCTGTGGCATCCTGTCTACGTCCCTGCTCTTCACTTCTCCTCTGGCGTTGAGTGGAAGATGCTGCTCAGAATCCCCGGTCCTCTGAGGGACTGAGGACATAACTCAACCCTGGTGAAGGCAGTAGCTGATGTCCATTGAGCAGCCATCAAGCGTTAGGCACAGTTCAGCACTTGATTTGTTTGAACTCCTTCAGTTCTCACAGAGTATTGGTGAGTCAGGTACTATTTTTTCCTACCTTGTAGCTCAAGGAACCAAGACACAGACAGTATGTAACTCATCCAGGACCAAACAGCAATGAAGCATTAAGCTAGATTTGCCTACCCAGTTTGGCTTCAGAGCCTTGTTCTTTAATCTGTTTCTCTCTCTCTCTCTCTCTCTCTCTCCCTCCCCCCCCCCTCTCTCTGGTAGTGTTGTTTTGTTTTTTCACGTTTTTGCTTTCTTTTTTTCAAGATAGCATTCCATGTAATCCAGGCCAGCCTCAGACTCACTGTGTAGCCTAGGATGACTTTGAACTTCTGATCCTTCTACTTCTCCATCCTGAGTGTTGAGGTTACAGGAATATGCCACCAGACCCGACTTATGAAGTGCTTGGGCTCGAACCTGGGATCTTGTGAATTCGAGGCAAGCAGCCTATTTCATTCTCTTGTCCTGTTTTTAAATGGAGAGACCCCCTCCCTGCCACACAAACTTATTTAATGTGTTTGGGTGTTGTGCCTGCGTCTTTGCGTGTACATGCTTGGTACCTGAGGGACATCAGATCCTATGAAATTAGCGTCACAGACATTGCGAACAGCCGTGTGATTGCTGGGAATTGAACCTGAGGCTTCCGGAAGAGGAGTCAATTCTCTTGACCACTTAGGCATCTCTCCACCCCCGGAAAACTCCTACACTTAGTTTAATCTAGAATGGCTGTCTTCCTCCCTTTTTTGAATTATGTTTAATTGTTGACTGTTAGTGACATCATTTATCTCAGAGAGCACTCCACAGTGGCTTTAGCTGGTAACGACCTCATGGTGTCTTTTGCATATTCCAGAAATAGGTAGCGGAACCTAGGGACTTAGAGAGTCAAGGCTACACTGCTGGGATTCTTACTCTTCTTTCCTTTATTTATTGTCACCAAACGTTATAGGTGTCACATCCACACAGGTTCCTGATCAGCAGGGCTTCTGCGTAGCGTCAGCCCAGCGCGATTGGAGTTGCCCTGCCGAGCCGAGTCAAGAGTTTATGCCTAATGATTGGGTAGCTGCAGAAAGTCACAGTGTGTTCTCAAAGGCCACAGTGTCCCAAGAAATCACCTGGCCCACTGCTCCAGTTTTTAAATGAGGACACTGAAGTCCAGGAAGGACAGTGGCTTGCCAGAGACCACACACCTGGAAATGATCTCTTAGCTTTGTGCCTAGTGACTCCAGGTGTCTCAGGCTCTTTCCTAAGCAAGCGCTAGAAACCCAGCCCAAAACAGCAGAGGGAGGGAAGAAAGGAAGGGCTCTGATTGGCCCAACAGTTCAAGAGTAGACTCCCTCAGATGCAGCTGTATCCAGGGACTGAGTTAGGTCTTCAGAATGTGATCTTGCCTGTTTCAGCTCAGTCTCCTTGTGTGCGGTCTTGGTTGATGAATGGGTTGTTGGTCATGTGCTGGTCTGAGTAGCTCCAGGCCTCCCTCAACCTGTAGCCAGCAATCTCAGTGGGAAAAGGTGTTGGCCACCTATCAGTCTGCCTGGCATTTGTTTATCCATGGCTGAGAGAAGAGGGTTGACAGATGCATCTAGAGGACTGACGCTGACTGGTCAGGTGCGGGTAATGATGCTGGAGTACCTGGAGGGGCCCTGCAGCCGGTGATCACGTGACTACCTTTGGAAGGACAGTGCTGATCTGGAGGTCCCTGGTGCAGGAAAATAGTAGTGCTGTAGAACACACCTGTCTGTTCTCAGAGGCTAACGTCTGGATTTTGGCCATAGGTACAATCTCTGCAAGCCACATTTGCGACTTTCGAGTCCATCCTGAGAAGTTCCCAACATAAACAGGATCTCACGGAGAAGGCCGTGAAGGAAGGGGAGAGCGAGATCAACCGTATTAGCGAAGTTCTACAGAAGCTGCAGAATGAGATTCTCAAGGACCTGTCGGACGGGATCCACGTGGTGAAGGATGCCCGAGAGAGGGACTTCACATCCCTGGAGAACACGGTGGAGGAGCGCCTGACGGAGCTCACCAAGTCCATCAATGACAACATCGCCATCTTCACGGACGTACAGAAGAAGAGCCAGAAGGAGATAGGCGAGGTCAAGATGAAGGTTGCCTCCCTGGAAGAATCCAAGGGGGATCTCAGCCAGGACGTGAGAGTTCTGAAGGAAGCCGTGAAAGAGGTACAGGCCTCCGTGAAGTCTAGGGAGAGGGACATGGAAGCCCTGAAGAGTTCCCTTCAGGCCATGGAGTCTGATGTCTACACAGAGGTCCGGGAGCTAGTGAACCTGAAGCAGGAGCAAGAGGCATTCAAGCAGGCGGCCGACTCCGAGCGCCTGGCTCTGCAGGCCCTCACGGAGAAGCTTCTGCGGTCGGAAGAGTCCTCCTCTCGCCTCCCAGAGGACATCAGGAGGCTGGAGGCAGAGCTGCAGCAGCTGAAGGTGGGGGCTCGTGGCTCGGAGGAGGAGGAAGCCGCCATCTTCAAAGACTCGAAAGCCTTAGATGAGGTCCGGAGGCAGACGGAGAGCCTGGGTGCCAGGCTCCAGTACGTCGAGGACGGAGTGTATTCCATGCAGGTGGCTTCTGCTCGCCACACCGAGAGCCTAGACTCACTTCTGTCCAAGAGGCAAGACTATGAGCAACGCCTGGCTCTGCTGCAGGAGCACGTGGAAAGCCTGGGGTCCTCGTCTGACCTGGCCGGCACAGTGAGGGACCTCGGGGAGACCCAGCTGACGCTGTCCGGCGACTTGAAGGAGCTGAAGCAAAGCCTGGGTGAGCTGGCCCGCGCTGTGGAGTCGCTGCAAGAGCAAGTGCTGCGCAGCCAGGACCAAGCCGAGGGCTTGCCTCCTCAGGACTTCCTGGACAGACTCACCTCTCTGGACAACCTGAAATCCTCAGTGAGCCAAGTGGAGTCAGACTTGAGAATGCTCAGGACTGCCGTGGACAGTTTGGTTGCCTACTCCGTTAAAATCGAAACGAATGAGCATTCCTTGGAGTCGGCCAAGGGCCTGCTAGACGACCTTAGGAATGACCTGGATAGGTTGTTTGTGAAAGTTGAGAAGATCCATGAAAAGATCTGAATGAACTAGGTGTGTGGGCACAGTTTCTTACGACCAAAAAAAAAAAAAAAAAAAAAAAAAGAAAGAAAAAAAGAAAAAACAACAACAACAAAACAAAGAGCCCCATTGTTTTCTTCCAGGTGCCCCTCCCCCCTCGTGCCCCTCCCCCACAACATGGAAAGCAGCAGACACCCCGTGTGTGTGTGTGTGTGTGTGTGTGTGTGTGTGTGCGTGCGCGCGCGCCGCGCCGGGTTACTTTGTTACCACACACCTTTGGTTTCTTAAGTCCTGTTTCTGCTTTTGGTTTGCCTTCCTGAAGGCCCAGCCCTCTGCAGAAAAGGATGTGTCTCCTGCTAGGAAGACGGCAGCCGCTTTAACTGGGGATTTTCAGAAGGCAGATTAACCTGAAAAATATCCTGTCAGGCTGACAGGTTTATAGTAAAAGAGACAAACAACAAGGAATAGGTGCCCCCCCACCTTTTTAAATTGTCTTTAAGGAAAATTAATTTTTATTGTATTTTTTTATGCTCCTGGCCAGGGTTTTTATGAGCTGTCTCTTCCTTGTCTTCCATTTAGAACTGGTAAAAACTCCTAGACATCAGCTCTGAGTGGGTGAAAGAGGCTCCCCTCCCCCACCGTGCCTGAAAGTTACTTTCAGAGGCGTGGTCTGTCTGTCCTTCCCCCCCCCCACCACCAATCTAGTTATATGGTAACTATGCAAATTCAGTAGGTCCTGAAGGTGAGAACGAAGCACCCTGAGGCCCAGCGCCCTTCTGTTCCTGGTGACCCACCTGTGTCACCAGGCTAGGGGGGGTCACCAAGTAAGTTTGGGACCCTAGAGGGGGAAGTTCTACCGGTTCTGATGGGAGATGTAGGCCAGGTTTTTGGTTTTACTGGTTTTGTTTTATCACAGTACTTCTGTCAGTGGGGATCACGTGGGTTTCTGTAATTGTTCTCACTGTACCCCCCCCCCCCCCCGTCCTTTGAGATGTATTGTCTTTAATGGCTGCCTTGCCCCCACCCCTCAATCTCCCCCAAAAAGAAAGGAAAGAAAAAAAAAAAAAAGAAAAAGCTGAAAAGAAAAGCAAGGTTTGTTAGTTAACTGTGAAATGAACTGTATGGCTTATTTACAGTATTTTTAATTCTTAATAAACACTTGAGCTTTGTTATGACCTTCAAGTCAACTGATTCTGAGAACTTAGTGATGATGTATTTTATCAGCATAAAGTATTCGGGATTAGAAAATTGGTAACTTTTCCATTTCAAGACTTTTTTTTTTAACAATGTAACATTTAAAAGAATTTTATTTCCTTTTGGGACAGGGGTTAGTGCATGTGATGGCTCAGGTGCAGAGGGCTCTAAGGGCAGGCACATGCTTTTGTTGGTTTATTATTGGTTCTATTGGTTCCTAGAAGTTGCCTAAGATCCCAGCCTGACTACCTAGTAGGGTCATCCTCAGGGTGCACCTCTGCCTTGAGAACTTCTGAGATGCCTGATGCCTACCTGGGCATTTCCTGCGCATCCAATGAGACAGATACTGCGTGTTGTATACCTGCGTGTAGGCCTGGGCCGAGAACTTTGTAAGCACCATTTTCCGGTCCAGAAGGGCAGCGGGCTGAGAATCGTGGATCAGGAATCATGAGATGAGACTTGAACCCTCCTATAGAAACTTTGAATTCAGACCTGGGGATTCCACCCCGCCTTTGACCATTTAGTTCCCAGATAAGACACACACACACAACCTTTATATTTACAGTCAGCCTTAAACAGCACCAAGAGCTGGGTGGTTATCTGCCTTTACTACTGAAGTCTACTTTCCTGCAGATTATCCAAGGTATTACTTACTATGTTTTATCTGGGATGCTCTTAACTTCAGTCAGCCGGCCCTCAGGGCCTGTTTGTATGACTCACCTAACCCATGGTAGCTTCTTTTCCTTCACCTTCTCTTCATGGTCCCTCTGACCCCAAACCCCAAAAACCTAAACTCTGCCTATGTCTCTTCTACCCGCTATTAGCTAGTGGCATCTTTATTTACCAACCGAAAATAACTTGGGGGGGGGGGTATGTTCACTTGGGTCTACATGCAGATTCCAAGTCTGGGGCAGGGGCATGCTTAGCATTACAGCAGACAGGATGACCAAACCTCAATACCCACTTCCAGCTCTTACTGTCCTCTGCCATCTGGACAGTGCAGGTCTCCATTGGCCTGCTTCAGAACCCGCAGAAGCAGGGAAGTGGTCTCCAACTCATGAACTAGAGGGGACCAAGATATATACTGGTTCGTGTGTCATTTATACCTGTGTTTCTAGCTGGCTGGTGATTCATTCATTCATCCATCCATCCATCCATCCATCCATCCATCCATCCATCCATCCACCTATTCAACACGTATTGGCCCCACCATCAGACATTGTGCCATCATCAAAGCAAAGGCCTGGGATAGGATCGTGATCCTGGGCCCTACAGCCCAGTTGAGATAATTACCTAAACTGCTGTCCTGTGGAGCTGCAGGTGCTACACCTAGAAAAGACTGTTGGTGGAGGTGTAGTAACCAGCTCTGCTGGGGTTGTACTAGAGATGGTTGGAAGAGGTTTACAAAGCCCCGTGAGGAGAGGTGGGAGTCTTCAGGAAATGTTAATTAGTTTATTCATTGGATCAGGGTAGCTATGGGATGCTGAAGATATAGGTTAAACTGCAGATCCAGCAATAGAATAGACTGGAATGAAGGCAGGGCTCTGAGCGTGGAGGCTGTCCACCTGCTGGTGCTGATGGAGAGGCTGGTGGTGGCATGGTCTTTCTCACGTGGCGGTTGTGAGGTTGTGAGGCAGGCAGACAGAGTTAGTGTGATATCTGGCACATACCCCAGAGCCCGTGCATTGCACGACCCAGCCAGAAATAACAAGATTGAAATAAGACGGGCATTGTGGCACATGACTGTAAATCCCAACACGTTGGAGACGGAGAGAGGAGAGAGGAGTTCCAAGCCAGTCTGGCTACAGAGCGAGATCCTGGTTGTGGAGCTGGGGGAAGTAACGCTTAAATGCTTCTGGGCACGTGCGTGGGTCTGGGGGTGTGATTCAAGCAAAGAATTGTATAGGGTGATGAAGTCCACTGTTGAGAGGAGCGCACGTCCACAAGTCAGCAGGAGACAGATCCCGGGCTTCAGAGTGGCCAAGACAGTGGGGAAGTTGAGAGCAATTCTAGCAGGAACAGAGGGCCGGGCGGGACACTGGTCCTCAGGATCACTTACTCTCCTCTTGCGTTTCTCCTATCTTGCCTTTAGGGGGCGCCGTGGAGTGGGGCTGAGGCTGGAAGATTTTTGTCTGGGACCAGGTCCTGGAGGGTTCTGTGAATCCGAACCTTACTTTCTATGGGAACCAAAAAAGGATTTTGGGCAGGGAGGAGTTACAATACTGAATTTTAAGCCACCCACTGCCTCGCAGGATTGAAGGAGAACAAGATGAGCAGGAAAAAGAGCAAACTCCGTTTGGTCTTCTGAAGGTTCAGACAAGGAGCCCGCAGGAGAGTTGCTCAGAAGAGGTTCCAGAGCCAAGTCACAGAGCATGCATAGGTTGGGGTGGGGGTGAAGAGGGCATGACTTTAAGATAATGGTCACTCCTGACAACTATTAGAGCGGCAGCTGGCATTTATGTTGCGCACACAGGGACACCCGGTCTGGAGCGCAGACAAGCGGCCTGTTTTCTGAGTGACTCATCCATATTTACTAGTGAGTTAAGGAAACAACTTGTCAGAGACGATGAAGGAGACTTGAAGGAGAGGGATGCGCAAAGGCATATCAGAGGTGGAAGAGCAAGGTAACTCGGGGGATGTTAATGGTAAGGATACCCGGAGAAAAAAGCAGGGGTCAGAGCAGCTTGGTTTTAATCATCAAATCTTTCAGGGAACAATTTGAATTACAATTTCCCTCATCAAACTGCTAACTTATTCTCTTTCGTCACTGGGCTGTAACTCACATAGGAGTACTGCAATGGGTAAAAGCCCCTCGAGACAGAAAATAGGCTGTTCCAGGTGACTTCCCTTGAGGTCTACATCATTCTGGAGTGGCAACCCAGGAGACTGATGTCTTGGGGGAACTTGGCAGATTTCCTCCCTGTGGTCTCACTTCTTAAAACCTCCTTTGCTGCAGAAGCGCCAGCCCCTGGTGGCATCTCCCTCACTCCCTCACTGCCTAGCATCTTCAGATGTCTGGATCTGGTCCTGCTGTCACGGCGAGCCCATCCTTTATTTTCTCCGGGTCCCATTTTCTTCATCTGCAAACGGTAACACAGTTCAGACCAGTGGAGGAATCTCCCATTGTAAACACGTGTCAGTGTCACCAGGAAACCATGTTAACACAGATGACAGACCTGGAGAGATGGTTCAGTCAATAGACAGGTTGCTGCCCATGCATGAGGACCTGGATCCCCCCGGCACCCACATAAAAAAAGCTGGGCGCGGCAGCATGTGCCTGTCCCCGAGGCTCACCAGCTGAGTATTTGGGCTCCGGGTTTATGAGAGACCCTGTCTCAAAGAATAAGGTGAGAGGAATTGACGACACCGGGCATGCACCTGTTGATACATGTGAGCACGGGTATGTGCGTGTTCTCTCTCCCTCTCTCTCTCTCTCTCACACACACACACACACACGTTTTAGTTGCTAGACTCGGAGATTCTGGTTTGTCTTTATAAGGTAGGGTAGAGAGAAAGGGGTACAGAGGGATAAGAATCACAAATCTCCATTTCTTTTCTTTTACTGGTTATTTTATTTATTCACATTTCAAACGTTATCCCCTTTGCAGGTTTCCCCTCTGCAAGCCCCCATCCCATCCCCCTGTTCCCTGCTTCTATGAGGGAGCTCCTCCCCACTCCCACCTCGTCACCATAGCATTTCCCTACCTTGGGGCATCGAGTCTCCACAGGACCAAGACCCGCCTCACCCACTGATGCCAGACAATGCCATCCTCTGCTACCTGTGCAGCTGGAGCCGTGGGTCTCCATGTGTACTCTTCGGTTGGCGGTTTAGTCCCTGGGAGCTCTGGGGGCAGGTCTGGTTGGTTGATATTGTTCATCTTATGGGGTTGCAGACCCCCTCAGCTCTTCAGTCCTTCCCCTAACACCTGAGAACCCAGCTATACCACTCCTGGGCATATGCCCCAAAGATGCTCCAACATATAACAAGGACACACGTGATACGTTTACACAACGGAGTACTTAACTGTTAAAAACAATGTCTTCCTGAAATTCCCAGGCAAATGGGTGCAACTAGAAAATATCATCCTTAGTGTGATAACTCAGTCACAAAAGAACTCACATGGTATGCACTCACTGATAAATGGATATTAGCCAGAAAAAAAGAAAAAAAGAAGGAAAGCTTGGAATATCCATGATACATGGTTACTACAGACCTACTTAGGAGGAGGAACAAAATAATCTCGGAAAGTGGAGGGAGGGACCTGAGAGGGAGAGAGAAGGGGAAGGAAAAGGAGGGCAGAATCAGGTATGGGAGGAGACAGGGAGAAGTACAGAGACTCAGGAAATCGAACAGAGGTGCGTAGCAGTGGGGGGTGGGGACCTGGGGGTAGCCACCAGAAAGTCCCAGATGCCAGGAAAGCAGGTTGGCATCAGCTGAAATACCCCACAGAGGGGAGACAGAACCTGAAGAGACCATATCTAAAGGTTAGTCACAGCCCCCTGCTGAAGGATGGGGTCACCACCCATCTCAAAAAGATTAACACAGAATTGTTCCTGGCTACAGGAAATGCAAAACAAAGAGTGGGGCAGGGACTGAAGGAAAGGCCACCCAGAGACTGCCCGACCTGGGGATCCATCCCATCCGCAGACACCAAACCCAGACACTATGGCTGATGCCAAGAACTGCTTGCTGACAGGAGCTTGGTATAGCTGTCTCCTGAGAGGCTCTGCCAGAGCCTGACCAATACAGATGTGGATGCTCACAGGTCTCCATTTCCAATCGGTCTCTGTCATCTGCTCAAACGATTATTGCGAGGGAAAAATTAAAAGGATCTGTGCTAAGCTTCGGGCTACTGAGTTGGATCCGCTCACCCCGGCTTTTTCTCTACCATGCGGAATGTGAGCTGTCCTCTCCCAGCTGTCTTCCCGCCAACCGGGAACTTTGCTCACATTCCCCACAGCCCAGTAAAACCATGACTCAATAATCAATACTTTATCAATCATATTTATATGTTATATTCTCAGTCCACAATCCATCCACACAATAAGCTTACAACCGGTTGACAAAGATATAAACCGCCCACCTAGATAAGACAAATTGACCTTTGGAAATGCTTAAAAATATTCATATCTACCTATCGCCAATTAAGACCACCTGGATCTAGATCCTCCTTCCCCAGCTCCATATTGATTCTCCTCAGCTCCGCCTCCTCTCCTCTCCCTTTGTTCAACTTTTCCCCGCCTACCTTTCCTTCTTATCCCATGATAGGCTGGACCCACCTTGCTGCATAATGACATCATCCTACAACTGATACCTTGGGGGCTCTTAGTTTGAGAAGCACTGGACCAGATGATTCCTAAGTTACAAATCTGAGGACAAAACTAAACTTGTATGGTGCTAGGCATTTATTTCCACCTATATGGAATGAGTATGGAAGGAGGCAGCTATAGGCTAAAAGATATAAAATTTATAGTTAATAAGTCCCCACACAGCATTTTTTTACAAGACTTATGCTGACTAAACATACCAAGCCAACATACACAGTGTGAAGTCATTCCCTGTTCTTTTTAGAGATTTATTAATACTTTTATGTATACGAATCATTTGCCTACATACATTTATGGAGACTACACAGGCACCAGGTGCCAATAGGAGTCAAAAGAAGGCTTTGTTTGGATAACTGGGATCTGAAGTCATGCATGACTGTAAGCTGCTATGTCCAGGCTGGGAATGGAACCTGGGTCCTCAGCAAGAGCAACATGTGCCCTTAACTGCTAAGCCGTCTCTCCAGCCCTTTTTATGCCTATGCACCTGTACTATTTGCTATCTGCATAGTATTACTTCCCAAATCTCTGTGCAGGCCAGACCTCTGAGACACTGATCTGGTTTTCTACTAATATCCAGAGGCTATTATTAATTATTAACATTAATTATAATTATTAATACCTCTGGGGAAGCACAGAGGTTCCTTTCCATTTATCTCCCTTGCTTGCAGATCCAAGTTCTCATCCCCCACATGTAAATGGGGAAGCAGGAATCCTCTCAACACTTAAGCCAATGCTTAGGAGTTACAAGATTCCCACCTCCTCCCTTCCTGTGCTGGGTAGTTTTATGCCAACTGGACACAAACTAGAATCATCAGGGAGGAGGGAGACTCATTTGAGAAAATATCTCCATAAGATAAGGCTGTAGGCAAATCTGTAGGGCATTTTCTTAGTGATTGATGGGGGAAGGCCTAACTCAATTGTGGCTGTGCAAGCAAGCCATAAAGAGCAAGTCAGGAAGCAGCACCCCTCCATGTCCTCTGCATCAGCTCCTGCCTCCAGGTTCCTGCCCTGTGTGAGTTCCTGCCCTCACTACTTTTGATGATGAACAGTGAGTGGAATAGACCCTTTCCTCCCTGTGTTGCTTTTGACCATGGTGTTTAATCACAGCAATGCTAACCCTAACTAGGATACGCTCCCTTTCCACATGCTAGGGTTGACAGCCCAATATACCATCATCTTTTTCCCAGTCTACTCTTTACAACGCATCCAGGTGAGACCTAATCGTCAGCAACTTGGTTCATGGCTCATTGTGATGGTTTGTATATGCTCGGTCCAGGGAGTGGCATTATTAGAAGGTGTGGCCTTGTTGGAGTAGGTGTGTCACTGTGGGTGTGGGCTTTAATACCCTCACCCTAGCTGCCTGGAAGCTAGTATCTGCTAGCTGCCTTTAGATGAAGATGTAGAACTCTCAGCTCTGCCTACACCATGCCTGCCTGGATGCTGCCACACTCCCATCTTGATGACAGTTGACTGAACCTCTGAACCAGTAAGCCAGCCCAATTAAATGTTGTCCTTTATAAGAGTTGCCTTGGTCATGGTGTCTGGTCACAGCAGTAAAAACCTAACTAAGACATTCATGATACCGGGGAACACCAATCTGCCCCACATGGAGGAGACATTCAGGGATAGACAACAAAACAGATGGGTTCCTGCCTTCACTGTAATCCTGGTCCAGTGGGGAAACAGGTAATGGCTGGATAGAAATGAAGACAGGTGTGTGTGATGCAGGGACATATGCAGCCGCCTCACGGCCCTCCCTGTCTTTGGCTTGTCTTTGGGGACTCCCCCATAGATCATGAACACAGCCTTCCCCAAGTGTATGTCTGTCTGTGCCCCTTCCCCACTAAATCTTCTATGCCTCTGGCCACATGCATTAACCAGGCTCCTGTGGGGCTTAAGGGCAAGTCTCCCTCTACCCGGCTTCTGCCCTCAGCCTGCTCTTGGGGAATCTTAGCTTGAGGCTGTTTTCCTGCACCCCTGTTGTGACACCTCCAGCCTATTCCTCCTTTTTTCCTATCAGACTGCTCCACCCCTGAACTTGAACCCTAAGCTGACTTAAATGCTCTCTACCTAGGATCCCACACTCCAGGCTGCCGGTCCCTTTGTGTTACAATGGCTTGCATGGCTGCTTTCTTGCTCAGTGGCACCCTCCATGTTTGGGTCTTTCATCTCTGCATCTGCAGAGAAGTTACCGTGCTTGGCTCTGGGAATACCAAGGAACTAACACTTCCTGAGTACTGATTGTGCGCAGTCATCCTTCTAAGGCTTTACAACAGCCACACAGGAAGGTGCTGTGTTTAGCAACTCACCCTGCCCCGTTTGTGATAGATGAAGGCTCCAAAGCAGATAAGTAATTTGTTTAAAACAGTTCCTAATCTTAGTAAATGGTAAAACAAGCCCTCCTACCATGTTGTATTATAAAAACAGAAGACTGAAAACAGAAGGCTACACATTCATGTATTCAGCACATACATCAATGTCTAATTGCGTCATGCTAAAAGAAAGAACACTTATATTTACTTAGATCTCTGTGTGTCTGTGTGCGTATGACACACGTTCAGGTGCCTTCAGAGGTCAGAATAAGGTGTTAGATTCCCTGGAGTTGGAGTAATGGATGGTTATGATCTGTCCAATACGGGTGCTGGGAACAAAACCTGGGTCCTCTGCAAGTGCAGCAAGTGCTCATAACAGCCACCATCTCTCCAGCCCTCAATTCCCTCCTTGATCCTTCTTTATGTGAGGCAAGTTTCCTAGTTGAAAGATGCGTGTCTGCATGGAGGGACCCATGGCTCCAGCTGCACATGTAGCAGAGGATGGTCTTGTTGGGCATCAATGGGAGGAGAGCCCTTGGTCCTGCCAAGGACTTGATGCAGTGTAGGGGAATGTCAGGGCGGGGATGCGGGAGGGGGTGGGTGAACACCCTCACAGAAGTAGGGGGAGGGGTGATGGGATAAGGAATATGGAGGGGAATCTGGGAAAGGAGATAACATTCAAAATGTAAATAAAATATATCCCCCCCGAAAGATGTGTGTGTGTGTGTGTGTGTGTGTGTGTGTGTGTGTGTGTGTGTGTTTGTGCGAGTGCGCTGGCGAACAGCATCTTACAATGCAGCCTCGGGCTGCTCTTGAACTAATAGTTCAATAGCCCCTTATACCAGTCCCGGAGGGGCTGCAATCATGATGAATCAATTTGAATAATTCTGATAGGAACAGACCATGCAACAAATGAGCCTGGCACAGTTAAAATTAAAGAGGCTCAATTTTACAACCTCCCTTTTTTCCAGATGGGGAGACAGCCTCAGAGAGAGGAAGTTGCTCACCTAAACCAACTGGTTCAGGAGACGGGGTCTCGTTCCTCCTCCCTGGTTACTTGTTTTGGCCCCGTGCCAACCTCAGATTGGAAATGCCTGGCAGCAACCTAAGGATCAGAACAGCTGCAAAAGGTGTGGCACTTCCTCCGGGCTGTGTAAGGCGAGCATGTTGGTTCCTGACACCCTGCCCTGAGCAAGACCCATTGGGCAATGGGCCTGTGGTAAGAGCGGGGCCACCTGTGTGGGGGACGTGGTCATGTTCTGTGGAAATTGATGGTTGCACATCGGGTGCAGCTCCTCCTGTATTAGGACATGCGCTCTCATGGAGTCGCTCTTAGAAACACCAGTATTTAGAACTTTCCAACCTCTCATTTTCTTGGTTGGCTCTCATGGGGAGGGGAGATCCAAAGTGGAATTACAAGGTCAGGATGGAGGACACTGGATAAGGGTGCTGCTCTGCCAGGCCGTGCTGCTCTGGGTAACTCGCACCCTTTCTGGACTTCCGTCAGTTTTTATCTAAGAGAGAGAGAAGAGGCGGAAAGGGGGAGGGAGAGGGAGAGGGAGGACATCCACAGTCTTTCTTTCTCAGCTCTAACTCTCCTTGACTTTGTAGCCTGCCCTGATTATTCTTGGGGAGATTCCTGAGGGTATCAGGAGGACCAGAGAGGAGGGATGGAGGGCTGGGGAGGATGGAGGAGGGCTGGGGAGGAAAAGGAGAGGGGTAGAGATTGGCCGTATCCCTAGGGGGCTGAGTGGCTTTTGTCTGAACCAATGCTCTGTTCCCACTAGAAACTGACACACAGTACCCTCTTACTGTGAAGTGGGTGAAGTCCCCTCACCTTGGGATGGTTCCGGATACAGCAGGAAAAAAAACAAACCTAAGGCTGCTCAAGCTCTTGGCTTGTTTTCTGTTAGGGCGGGTATGTGACTCTGCATCAGGGGAGAATGTGGCGCCATCTCGTGTCTGAATCTGGGATCACAGGAACGGTATGATTTAAACTCTGGAGTCAGCTCGGGCACCATTACAGACAGCCCAAGTCTACTATTTAAAAGAGACCTACACATGCGCTTTTCTGCGACATAAACACCTTTACAACACATGTACACACTCCCTCCATTGGTTCCCAGTGATAAAGGGGTCTACTCATCTGAATCTTTCTTCTTCCCACATCTATCTATTCTGGAAGGTCAGGCAGAGAAACCTTTAGATGGCGAAGCACAAATGGGGATAACCTCCCGCATCATGAATGTGTTAAATGTCGCACCCTGGGTGGGACACATTTATTCCCCTGCGCTGCCCAGGGGACTGGCTGGGGAAATGGGTTCTCTCTGATAAAAATCTGTTTCCTAAATGCACCTAGGATACAAACCTGCAGGCTCATCCATCCCGTGTACCCCATATAGGTAGTTAAGAAATTGGGTTCTGAATTCAAACTCCAGCCACGCCCCCACCAACCTGTCTGTCAGTAGGAACACTTCCTGTATTCCGTGCCTTGGTCTCCCCACTTAACAAATGGCTGTGAAGCCGGTAACACCTTCTCACTTCATAGTGTTGGTGTAAGGTTTGAAGTACTTTCTAAATCTCCTCACTTGGGATCTAATAACGTACTCAGTAAATAGTGTTACCGATTGGCCACGGTTAGGGAGCTGGGAATACAAAGCTTGTAAAAAAACGACCTGCCTGCCGCTTAGAGTTTTGAAACTGCCCACTCGAGGCCTCTAGAGTCTCATAGTTCACGCTCACTCCCCCTCACCGACTTCTTAACCCATTTAGGTCTCTGGCTCCTGAAGGCACTTGGAGTGTTTTGATCCTTGCAGCTTCTGAGATGAATACATGGAAACTGTTACCCCGAGGAATGAAAACTTTGAGCTTTGTGGGACTCTTTTAAGGCCTGTGATGTCACAGTCTTGTACATCAAAGTGCTTTGGGTTTTCTTGTTGCGCAGTTCTTTGTCCTGCCAAGGTTGGGGTGGGGTGCCTACTAGCTTAAAGTGCAGGCACAGTCCTCCCTCAGCCCAGCCGGGCCTCTGTGTTCTTTCTCCCCAGCTTCCAAATTGTTTTCCTTCTCATACTTCAGTGGGGGAACCCGGGGCTCCAGTAAGCAAAACGTGCAGGAGGGAGAGAAGTCTGCAAAGAGACAGCTTGGAGCAAAACGCTTAAAGGGAAGCCTATGTCAGGCAAGACTCTTTAAAAATCAAATGCCTCCCCGTGGCTGTTTCCACGTGTCTCCAGGAGAGGGCAGTGTGGTGCAGAGGACAGGGCGGAACGAGGAGGCTGGCCTTGAAGGTTCCAGATAGATGATCCTGCTGGGAAATCTTTGTGGCCAACAAGATACGAGGCTTGGCACCGATTTGCCTCATAATCTCTTCTAGTGGAGCATTCTGTGATCCTGACAGGAGAGAACAAAGCAGACCCAAGGAAATAAGAAACAAGACCGGGCAGTAGGCATGGCTGGGAAATTTATTTGTGGGGCTCAAATTTCTTTAAGTGACCGCAACAGAGGGGAAAAAATCTTAATGGGGTACCCCAGAATCACATAGTTGATGTAGGGCTATCAAAGGCACCCCATTTGTTGAGAGTTGGCATGAGGGTGTGACCTGGCCTTTCTTGGGGTGAATGCTTAATCCCAAAGATACTGTGGAACAGTGGCGGTTCCCAATCTCTGCAGTTTCTAACAGTAGGGGTGGTTTGATGCTGAGCCCATTGTGGCTTTGGGGTGTCCTTTGGCAGAGATGGAAAGTGAAGTCAGCAGTCCAGGCTTAGCCTAGACAGCCCCAGCGTATGCTTGGCTTTGCTTGGGAAACCCTCATTAAATTTGTTCTTGAACAATTTCATACATGTATGTAAGCTGTTCTCTTTTCCGCTGCCTTTTCCTCTCTTCTCTTCCTATTCTTTTTCCTACTTTCATGCAATTTTGCTTTGTTTTGTGACCTGCTGAGTTTAACCAGGGTGATGTGTGGCTATACTGAAGTCTACCGGGCCCATCAGTGGGGACACACCTGAGCACACCTGAAGTCAGTGACTTTGTGTCTTAGTTAGGGTCTCTGTTACTGTGCAGAGACACCATCGAAACTCTTATAAAGGGAAACATTTGATTTGGGACTGGCTTACAGGTTCAGAGGTTTAGTCCATTGTAGTCATGGTGGGAAGCATGGTGGTGTGTGGGCAGACATCCTGGAGGGGTAGCTGAGAGTTCTACATCTGGATTAGCAGACAGAAAGGAGGGAAGGAGGGAGGGAGGGAGGGAGGGAGAGAGAGAGAGAGAGAGAGAGAGACTGGGCTTGGCTTGACCATTTGAAATCTCAAAGCCCACCACCAATGATACACTTCCTCCACCAAGGCCACACCTACTCCAACAAAGCCACGCCCATCCCAACAAGGCCACGCCCACCCCAACAAAGCCACACCCACCCCAACAGGCCACCGTTCCTAATAGCCCTTCGTAACACCCCCACAGCCCTACTGCCTACTTTCTGACCCTTATATTTTTCTCTCCCTCTCTTCCTTAATGCTCCCTGAGTCCAGAGTAAGGTTGAGCATTTAGCCGTCACATTATTATTATTATTATTATTATTATTATTATTATTATTATTATTATTAAGGCCTTCTGAGTGCTGGGATTAAAGGCGTGCACCACCCTGCTCTTCTATCACATTATTCTTTGGGTCTTGCACATCCATGGATTTCTTCATTCACTGCCATTCATCACAAAGAGAACCTCTCAGTAAGATCGAGAGTAGCATTTGTCTATGGATATAAAGAGAATATTTAGGTGGCAGCATAGTATCATTAATTTAGCTAAACAGCAGCAGTGGGATCCTCTACTCGGGCCTAAGACCGTTATGACTGGGCTCATATGACCACAAGTGAACTTTCTCTGACAGAGCAGGTCACCAAATCCAATGGGAGAGCAGTTGGTTACCCTCATAACAGCCATGCTGTTATTGTACCGGTGGGCACATCTTATGGGTTCTGATGGTGTGTCAGGTTCATTCCCCCTGCATCCTGGGTGCTTTCCCCTTCAGCACTGTGACCAATAGGCAGCAACGGGGGACCTTAGCTTAAAGTATCCGTATATTGCAATCAAAATGTGTGGTGTCTTCAGCAACAAGGCTTGGGTAACCAAGAGGAATGACAAGAACCTGTATTATTTCGGGAATCTTTGGGGCCTTCTTGAGCTAACAGCTCACAGGGAGGCCCACCGTCTGATACTGGGATTTTTGCTTAATACCTATGGAGTTTGGAAACAGCATTGTCCAACCCTATAGGTTATCTCTCTTCCCCTTGACCTGCCTCTTCCTCCTCCTCTCCCTCTTCTTCCTTCTCTTTATCTCCCTCTGTCTTGGTCTCACATTTTTAACTTATATTTTTCATTGCCTACGAAGTAATACGTTTCCATATGGGATTTTTATATACTCTTCACTTGGGTTAACCTTCCTTCCTTGCCTCCCCTATAGCCTGACCATGCTCAAACTCCACCTCCCTGCAATTCCTTCCCTGTGTTTTCAATGTGTGGGCGTTTTGCCTGCAAGCATATTTGTTCACTACACGCATGGGCTTTCCCTATGCTCTGCTCCCCTGCCCACCCCCATATCTCCCATTACAATGATCCTATTCTTCTCCCCTGTCTTAGAGTCATTTATGGGACAGGATCAAGAACAGTGTCTTAAAAGAGCATTGAAGGTTTCACTTGCCACTGAGAGTCACACAGGCCGGTAGCTCCAAACACAAGCATTCCCTGTTGTCTTCTTAGTGCTACAAGACTCAGAACACCACAAATCCAGGGCCAAACATATGAAGTTGGGGCAAGGAAGGCATGTTTAGGACTCTCCTACCTTTGATTCTCACTTTCCTACTCAGTTGGACTTGTACTGAAGCTATTGGAGATGAGACAGTCCAGTGTTTAGGAACATAGGCTTGGGGGCATATGAGTTGGGTGTGTGATTTGGGACAAGTTACATAGACTTGTCATTGTCTTGGTTCCTCACTTGTAAAATGACGAACATTCTAAGCAGAGCCTACCTTATTGTGTATTGTGGAGATTTGTCTAGGTAGAGCTTGAAAACACTACGAGTCCACGGTGATGACTTATTGACTATAAACACTCTTGACTCTGTCACAGAGACTCATGTGTACTGAGAAAACAATTCCAGGAGAAAGTACATTAGAGTTGTGTTGTCTCCTGTTTCTACCAAGGTAGGATAAAGGGCAGGATTTATCACCTGCTTGAAACAGCTCAGTAGTTAGGATAGAGTAAGAAAAATTTCAAAAGTAGGTTGTTACCACTATCTTAATCTCACTATAATAAGTGTGAGAATGGGTTCAGTTTTTTTAAAATTTTTATTTATTTATTTACTTTATATTCTGACTATAGTTTCCCCTCCCTTTTCTCCTCTCGGTTCTCCCCCTCCCTTCCCTTCCACTTTCCTATCTCTTTAGCAAAGGGGAGGCCTCAGTCAAGTTGCAATAAGACAAGGCACATCTTCTCCTGTTGAGGCTCGAAGAGGCCGCCCAGTAGGAAGAAAGGGTCCCAAGGCAGGCAATGGGTCAGGGGCAGCCTCTGTTTCTGCTGTTAGGAGTCCCACATGAAGACCCAGCCACTCAACCGTTACATATGTGCAGAGGGACTATGTCAGTTCCACGAATGCTCTCTGGTTGGCAGCCCAGTCTCTGTGAGGCCCTAGGGGCCCAGGTTGGCTGATTTTGTAGGCTTTAGTCTGGTATCCTTGACCCCTCTGGCTCCTACTAACCTTCCCCCCCCAAAAAAAAAACAGGATTCCCAAGCGAAACTGACTGTCCGGCTATGGTCTCTGCATCTGGTTCCATCAGTTGCTGGGTGGAGCCTCTCAGATGACAGTTACGCTGGGCTCCCGTCTGCAGGCATAGCAGAATGTCATTAACAGTGCCACGGGTGGGCTCTCAGGGTATGGATCTCCAGCTGAGTCAGCCATTGGTGTCTCCTGCATCTGTTTCTGCTCCATCTTTACCCCTGCACTTGCTGTAGGCAGAGAAAATCGTAGGTGGAGGGTTTCGTGGCTTGGTTTGTGTCCCAATCCCTTCTTTGGAAGTTTTGTCTGGTTACAGGAGATGGCCCATTGAGGACATGGCTATCCCTCACTGCTAGGAGTCTTAGTTAAGGTTACTCCCCATAAGATTCCTGGGATTTTCCATTGCCTTGGGTTTCTAGCTCATTCCAGATATACCCCCCCCCATTCCAGCTGTCTCTCCTAGTATTCTTTCTGTCCTACCCTAACCTGATTCCCCCTGTTCCCATCCCCACCCCTCCCTGTCCAGTCCCCTTCCCTCAACCCCTCATCCACTCATGATGTCTATTCTGTGTCCCCTTCTCAGTGAGATTCATGAGTCCCCCTTGAACCCTCCCTTCTTTGGGTCTGTGGATTATAGCAGAGTTATCCTGTACATTATGGTTAATACCCATTTATCAGTGAGTATGTACCATGATGTCTTTCTGGGTCTGGGTTACCTCACAAAGGATGACCCATTTGCCCGAACATTTCATAACGTCCCCATTTTTAATAATTCAGTAATATTGCACTGTGCAGAGGTACTACATTTTCCATTCTTAGGCTGAGGGACGTCTAGGCTGTTTCCAGTTTCTGGCTATTATAAATAAAGCTGCTATGAGCATAGTGGAGCATGTGTCCCTGTGGGATGGTGGGTCATCTTTGGGGTATTTGCCCAGGAGCGGTATAGCTGGTTCTTGTGGTTGATCTATTCCCAATTTTCTGAGAAACCACCACATTAATTTCCAGAGTAGCTGTACAAGTTAGCACTCCCACCAGCAGTGGAGGAGTGTTCTCCATGCTTCACCTCCTCACCAGCATGAGCTGTCACTGGAGGTTTTGATCTTAGCCATTCTGACACAAACAAAATAGAAACAGAATTTCAAAGTCTGAGGAAGTCAAGGCTTGGGGAAGTTTATGTAATTCAGTAAGGTCACTTAGCTCGTTAGGGATAAAGATCCGGACATCTCCTTTTTTCCCCCTGTTTATATTTTGTTGTTGTTTGTTGAGACAGAATCTTTATATGTTAGACATCCCTCCTGGAACACCCTCCTTCCTGTTTCCTGGGTTCCTTCATTTGTTTATTATTTAATGTATTTTTTTATTTTGGTTTTCTGAGACAGGGTTTCTTTATGTAGCTCTAGTTGTCCTGGGACTCACTCTGTAGACCAGGTTGGCTTCATACTCAGAGGTCTGCCCCTGCCTCAGCTTTCTGAGTGCTGGAATTAAAGGCATGCACCACCACTGCCCAGCCTTTTCCGAGTGCTGAGATTAAAGGCACATGTCACTCTTGGACGGGCTGTTCTGAAGGCTCTGTGACACTGATAAATAATCCACTCACTAGGGAGATGGAGACACCTGCTGGCCCTTCTTCCAGGTTCAATCCAACCTACCTCAAGTGTGTAGCTCTCTCTCATTGCTGAGGGGGCGTCATTTAAAATAACCTCCAGTACCTACCTCAAAGGCGTCGCCTCTGCAGGTTTCCTCTTCACCTATCAGACTCTTCTGTTCTCAGCTCCCCTCTCTGCTACCAAGATGGTTTCCCAAAGTAATCTGTATTCCCAAAGACCTGGGATCTTCCCTCCTTCTCTCTTTTTAATATTTTATTAATTCTTTTAGAATTTCCTATAATGTACTTTAATCATATTCTACTCTTCAACTCCTCCCCAGTCAGCTTTGTGATCTTATTTATTTATTTACTTATTTATTTATTTGCTTCACTTCCTTTCCACAGCCCCCCCCCCCCCCGCTTTTCCCAGTTCCCTCTTCCCACCACTCCTCCCCTTCACTTATCAGAAGTGGGAGGTCTCCCCTGGGTATTACACTGGTTCCTCAAGTCATAGCAGCACTAGGCACACCCCCTCTCACCAAGGCCAGACAAAGCAGCCCAGTTAGGGAACAGGACCCACAGGCAGGCAACAGTCTGGGTAAGCCGCCGTTCCAGTTGTTGGGGGACCTACATGAAGACCAAGCTGCACATCTGCTACATGTGTGTGTGTGGGGAGGGCTAGGGTCCAGCCCTTGTATTTTTTTTTTTTTTTTTTTTTTTTTTTTTTTTTTTTTTTTGGTTGGTAGTTTAATCTCTGGAAGCCCAATGGATCAAGTCTTGTTTGGAAAGCCTGTACTCCTCAAAATTGGAAAATCCTCATCTCTCTTCTTACCCTCCTGCTCCAGGTGCCTTCACCTCTCTGTCTCCTCTGTTCCTATCTGGCTTACTTCTTAGACCACACCCCTTGAAGTCCTCTTCCAGCAGACCCTGGAAGTCCTCTTCCATCAGACCTTGGAAATCCTCTTCCATCAGACCTTGGAAGTCCTCTTCCATCAGACCTTGGAAGTCCTCTTCCATCAGACCTGAGGGTTTGGCCCTGGCTGTGCGCTCTTTTTCTTGCTGTTCTGTGTAGAATACCACTAAGACTGACACATGGAGCAAGCCTTTGAAATTCACTGTGCTTCGTGTGAGCTTAATATTTATTCTGCAAAAACCTTCTTATGCAGATAGAACAGATAGCCTTCCTTTCTGTCCACATCCCATGTCAAAACCTTCCTCCCAATCCCTGTCCACAGCCGGTGACAAAATTCCATTGGCAAGTGTTTCCTGAGAACTGTCCCTGGACTATGAGCAACTTCTCTTGCTTGGGCTCTTGCCCCCTAAACAGTGGTCTTGCTTACCCCAGACTGAGATGCATGCAGAACCATGGTGGGTTTTAACAAGGCAAATCTTATGCCATGCCCTTGCCTAAAACCCCAGTGGGTCATAGTGCTTACAGCACGGGGGAGTGAAGTGCTTGACGACAATCTCATAGAAGGCTGGAAGGGGGAGGAGTCTGCTGTGAGGTTCTAATGTGAGGAGCATCGTATGTTTGAACGTAGCCTGTGAGTTAAAGATGTTTCTGACTAGGTGGGCATCATAGCACACACCGTTAATCTCAGGACTCCAGAGGCAGAAGCAGGTGGATCACTGAGTCTGAGGCTAGCATCGTCTACATAGTGAGTCCTAGGCCATCTGCTGAGAGAGAGAGAGAGAGAGAGAGAGAGAGAGAGAGAGAGAGAGAGAGAGAGAGAGAAGCAAAATGCTTTTCATACACATTGAAACCCCAGCATGTGGGTGGTGTTATCCCTGTGTAATTGGCCCTGGGTTGTATAAGAAAAAGGTTGAAAAAGCCATGGGGAGCAAGCAAGCCAGCAAGAAGCATTCCTCCATGACCTCTGTATGAGCTCCTGCCTCCAGGTTCCTGTCCCTGTCCTGACTTTTCTATGGTGGACTGCAATTGTAAGGTGAAGTAAACTTGTCCCTCACAATTGTTGTTGTGCTGTTTTAAGACAGCAATAGAAGCAGAACGAGGTGGCTCAAGCCTGTAATCAGACACTCAGGGCGGGGTCTTCAGAACAGCACCTCTAGTGGTGACATGAGCCTCTCATGACAGTACACAGGATTCAGGGGACAGCCAGACAGTGGTGGCACACTAATTACCTAGTTAGGGGTGGAGGTTTCTGTTTTGTTGTTGTTGAGACAGAATCTTGATATGATAGACCTGGTGTATTTTCCTGTCTCTTGAGTTAGTTTGTTTTTGTTTGTTTATTTACTTATTATTTTTTTGTGAGTTTTTTTTTCCTGACTATACTGGAACTCACTCTAAAGACCAGGCTGGCCTTGAACTAGAGATCCTCCTGCCTCTGCCTCCTGAGTGCTGGGATCAAAGCTGTGCTCCACTACCTATCTTTAATCCCAGCAGAGTCAGGAGGCAGAAACAGGCAGATCACTGTGAGTTCCATGCTAGCCTGGTCTACAGGGAGTTCCAGGACAGCCAGGGCAGTTATACAGAGAAACCCTGTCTTAGGGTCTTATTACATGCTGTGAACAGGCACCATGACCAAGGCAACTCTCACAAGAATGATATTTAACTGGGGCTGGTTTACAGGTTCAGAGGTTCAGTCTATTATCATCAAGGCATCATCCAGGCAGGCATGATGCAGGCAGAGCTGAGAGTTCTACATCTTCATTGGAAGGAAAACAGAAGACTGACTCCCACGTATCCAGGAGGAGGGTCTCAAAACCCTCCTCCACAGTGTCACACTTCCTCCAGCAAGACCACACTTACTATATATAACAAGGCCACACCTCCTAATAGTGCCACTCTTTGGGCCAAGCATATTCCAACCACCACAAACCCTGATCAGAGAAAACATAACATCAAACAAGACAGCAATAGAAACTTAACTAAGATATATCCTTTACAGAAAGCCATGAGCACTGTGCTCTCTGTACCCCTTCCTTTTCTCTTTCTTCCTCTCAGTTGAGCAGCACCTGTACCGTTTCTCCGACACAGCCCTGTCCTGCTCCTCTTCCTGCGTCATCTATTCCTGGCTTCCCATCACCTGGAGTGATGCTGAGGTCTGGAATCTTTCCCTGGTTGTACAACGCTGCTGGTTTTCCTAGATGGGGTCTGTTGAGCCTGTACCAGGAGGTCCCATATGATCCCTGGCTGCTCAAGAACCTTTAGCTTCTACCCTTTATGTTTCCACTCCCTGCCACTCAAACCCTGCCCGAGGCAGGTCCTGCAGAGTGAAACACAGGCCAAGAAACTTCTCTCTTCTGACTCCCATCAAACAGGGAGACTGTTTTCTCTTTCTGTCTGATGTCTCCAGGGTCTCAGGAGAGAGATAATCTTGAACTACAGTAAGCATATAAAATATTGACCTCTTGAGATATGCTGAGACTTCATGCAAGTTTGTGCATGCGTGTGCATGCATGTGTACTTGTGTGTGTGTGCATGTGTGTATGCATCTTACTTGCGTGTGTGTGTGTGTGTGTGTGTGTGCATGTGTGTGTGCATACTTATATGTGTGTATCTTTTTCTTAGCTACACATTTAAAAAACAATATTAGGACCAATGATATGGCCCAGAGGGTGCTTATGACACACCCGGTAACCTGTGTTTGACCCTGGAACCTTCAAGGTAGAAGATAAGAACTTAATGTCACTGACTTGTCCTCTGACTTCTACAAGTTATGATCACTGAGTCCCCCACCAATAAATAAATACATAAATAAATATAATTTTACAAAAAGTAATATGGAGCTGGGTGTGGTGGCACACACCTGTAATCCTAGCCTTTGGGAGGCTGAGGCAGGAGGATCTTGAGCCAAGTCCATCCTGGGTTATATAGCAAGAGCGTATCTCAAAGGAGCTCCTAAAACCTCCCCTACCACCAACCGAAACCAGAGCAACAAAGAAAATAGTTAAATGTGGTTTTATTGAGAATGGCTTCCATTCCCCGATTGGTCTCCTCCTTCCTCTGAGGCTCCTTCTCTTTGTTCTTCAGAACCTCCCCTCCCTCCTCTTCACACCAGGATCTCCTGTCTTCATGATCACTGCGTTTGGTCTGTGCTTTAATAGCACATGCTGGTCTTATGAAGAACCCAGCGCCTAGTTTGTTTCCATCAGGTGGAGCTCATTAAGACCTGCCTTAGCTCTCCTTCCTGCCTGCATGCTTGCCATGGCCACCCCGGACCCACCACCAGGTTGGGTGGAAACAGAAGGCTGCCTTTAGCAGGTGTGCCTCTGCCCTCCCCTGTGGCAGCCAGAAATATTGCTCCCGGTGCTAGGAGAGGGCTCCTGCCACAGCACAATGTTTAGGGGTATTTGTTGTTGTTGTTGTGTGAAAAGTTGGAGACCAGTGGCTGGAGACTATGGGTGTGGGTTCTGAAAAGCTATGTCTTTCTTTTGTGCCTGTTTCAAGAGACTTTCCTTACTGTGAAGGCAAATTGCACTGTTTGTGGTAGCACGGAGGGTAATTACAGAGGAGGGGGAAAGACGTAGGCCACGAATGGGAGGAGGCTATTGTTTTTTTTTTTTTTTTTTTTTTTTTGGTTGTTTGGTATTTTTAGTAGTCTTCATGCTAAAGGCAAGATAATCTCAAGGATGTTAACATTCCTGCAGATGAGCCTCTTCTGTACCAAGCTGAAATAAAATCTTTCGGCTCTTACTAAGGTGCAAAACATACTGTTTGTTGGCAGGATAATAAATTCCTTGACCTTTAGGTTCTGGGTCTCCCAGGGGGAGGCTGTGACTGTCAGCGTCTGTGATGTATGGCTCTAGTCGAATGAAGGGTTAGGATGCCATGATCCCTGGGGAATGAAACCCTTCTGACCTCAGCTAGAACATGGGACTTCCTGCCCTTAAATACCAGCAGGGCCCATAAGGCCTGCGTGTATGCATGTGTGTATGTCGGGGGTGGTTTGGAGTCAAGTGAGATTTTTCTGTTGTTGTTTAGATAGGGTCATTTTAGCCGAGGTTGGCCTCAAAAGCAGCTGAGGATGGCCTTGAACTTTGAATTCCATTGAATTCACCTTCTCCCTGCTTAGCTTACACATGGTTTATGTGTAAACCAGGGCTTCCTCTGTGCTAAGCAAGCACTCTATCAACTGGGTTATCGTTTCAAGGTCAGGCTGGGGTTCAGAGTTACCCCTCTGAGCTCTTGTGTGCCTTTTATGTCACAGGGGAACCCACACGTTACCACCGGCAGCAGCAAGACAGACTTCCCAGGTCCTCTCTCCACTGCTGGGCCTTCCAGTGCCCAGACACTTCATGCCCCTGAAACTGCCCATGCCACCTCCCCTCAGACAGTGCTTCTAATAGATCCATGGGGCTGTTCAGCATTGTGTCTGGCCCAGAGAAAGAGGTAAGAGGCTAACATAGCCTCCTCTTGTATTTTCATATATATTTTTTCATTTATGTGAAATATACATACATATATGTATACATACTTGCATACACACATATATGTATATGTGTATATACATACACATACACACACATATATGTTTAGGACATATGTAGCCATAGCTACCTTGGAACTCTATATGTAGACCAAGCTGCCCTTGAACTCACAGAGAACTCTCTGCCTGCCTTCCAGATGTTGTGATCAAGGACATGTGGCACTATGCCTGAACCAGGCCCAATATTTAAGGCAGTTTAACAACCAATTTCCTTGGCTTTTGTTACTAATTACCACGTAGTTAATGTCCCCCCCCCCCCCTGGAAAGTTCTGGAAGCCGTAGACAAGGAAGCAGGAGGAGAGGAAAGACTTGCTGAAGCAGAAAAGACAGTCACTGCTGAGATGGGATTTAAATTCTGGGTCAGGACCCTCTGTCCTGCTGTGTTAGGATTTGAGGGTAAGCTCTGGTGGCTGGCTGGGATCCCTGTCATGTAAATCTTGGGTTTGTGTAGTGGAAGCAATGAGATGGGCTTGCGCCCACAGGGTGTTGGAAGGACTGACTCAAATCTTGCAGAACCTATACATTCAGCTCTACTTTGTGGAAAGATAATGATCAAAGGCTTTGCAAAGCAATTCCCAGAATAGTGTGTAGTAAGCACAGTGATGAGCTGGGATAAGGGAGAGGAAATAGTTTAGGGGTGACAGTCGTCTACAGGTTGCACAATGTCTGACTTCAAAGACCATGTCCTGAGTGATTGTAGCACAAGAGAAAAATTTGTCCGTGTTCTGTATACTCTAATAAAAGGAAGTTTGCAGTTTAGCTTAATTTAACTGCGAGGTTGAGTTAATAATACTCTGAGGGTATGCCACAGAGTCAGGCAGCATCAAGGACAAAGATGGCGTCCTGAAGGAAAGCCAACCATTGAGACCCCTGCAGGACGAGTCTTGGTCATAAAGCTGGGACAAAAGAGGATGCTAGAGGGACCACCCCCTTTCCTGTGCAGAGGTCATAGGTGTCAGATGAACTGATCTATGGTTCAGTCCCCAGCATCCTGCCTATGGCCACAGATCCTCCATATTAACACGATTCCTGCCTTTACAACACCTTTCCTTAAACTGGGTCTGCCCTGGTCTTGCTTCCTTCCATAGTGTTTGCATGTACGATATAGCCTTGCCTAGAATGTGTTGTCTGCCTCTTCCAACAAACTCTAGTTCTTCAGCCCAGACATCCCACACGCCATTTTAGGCTGTCTCCCTGACTACCCGAACAAAATCCCTCTAGAGCTTCTCATCTACACTGACTGCTCTGTCCAACAACACTGCGGTTTGTGTTTCTTTGAATTCACAATTTGTCTTATCCGTCTACTTTTACCCCTAAGAGCCTAGTCATTGTCACCGATCCTGGTCTGACTATTCACAACCTTGTCTCCCAGTGCCTGGTGCGTAGCACGACCTGAACAGACATTTGTTGTGTGGGCAAGCATTCATTAGGATGAGTGGAGAGGAGACTTTAGGGCTCACAGTGGGGAGAAGAGCATCTGCCAAGGCTTGTGTTTTTGGGAGAACAGGGGTGGTGAGGTCATCATCATGGGATGTGGCCGTGGTAGCAATGGAGATATATGAACCTGCGTCCTGGAGGCTTTCCACAGAGATCTCTCCTCTGGCCAGGTGTGTGGGTTCAGGTGAAGGGGAGAGAAGCTGGCGAGGGATGCAGAGGAGCTTTTGGTGGAAGAGCAGGTCTCTTCCCCAAGCGGCAGTGATACAGCTCTCATGACAGAAGCTCTCAGACGATGGAGTAATTCCTGCGCACCTTTATTCCTTCTGGATAGGATTCTTATATATCATTGGGGGTGGGTCAGGGTCTGACAGCAGGTCAGTCCTATCGGCTTTACCCAAAAGCTTGGGAAGACCTCATCTACATATGGGAGGGCGTGGTCCTGCTTCTGGTGACTGATGGCTGCAAACCTCTCTACTGGGGGGTGTGGGTGAGGGGAGCCTGGCCTCCCGGGAGTTTAGGGAAGTGCCAACCATCCCTTAGGGTCACCAGGGTTTCGACCTTATCTTGACCAGGAACCAGGATACCCTTCACAGCCCGCCACCCCACAGAGGTACAACAGAGGAGATGCTGCGGAAGGTAGGGTGGGCTCACATGGACTCTTGGATGGTAAGAGCCTGTACAGGATTGTGAACAAGGAATGAGGTGTCCCTCTGACTTTCCTGGTTTCTGGACCATTTGCTTGAGTGTGAAGAATGACTTAGCCTTGGATGGGGATGTAATTCAGTCAGTAGTGTGCTTGCCTACCATGCATGAAGCCCTGAGTTCAGTTCCCAACACTGCAGAAACCAGTTGTGCCGGCCTCAGACCTATAGTCCCAGTACTCGGGGGAAGCCGGCAGGAAGATCAGAAGTTCAAGTCTGGTTATAGAACAAGCTCAGGGCTAACCTTGCAGGAAGATCAGAAGTTCAAGTCTGGTTATAGAACAAGCTCAGGGCTAACCTTGGAAACAAGAGCCTCTGTTTCAAATAAAAGAATCAGAGCAGGTTTAAGCAGGGTGGGGTTACAGGCAGGAGAGCGTTACATTGTCCGAATAAAGGAGCAAGGCCTGGGATAATTTTTTCCCCCTTGGGGATGTTGCCCATGATTTAGATGATGGCTCTGTGTCTTATGTTTTTATTTGCTTGGTTTCTTGAGACAGGGTCACATACTTTCCCCAGGGTGGCTTTGAACTCCTCAGGTAGCCCAGGGTGACCTTGAACTTATAATCCATATTTAGTGTTTGGTACATGTTTACATTTATCAGTTTCACATGTGCCCCATCCTGTTTTCAGCGAGTGTTGTCAGTACCTCCCTGTAGTCTATTCTGAGTTGTCCCAAGGCTCGAATCATGGAAAGAGACAACTGCAGGCTGACTGTTGGGTGTCAACGACCAGGGACAGTGTCAGCCAATAGCTGAGGATAATTGCAGAGAGCTCCTTACATCTCTGGAGCTGGGAACTCCGGGGCATATTCTCTGACGTGCCCGGTGAGATGAAGTCCCCATTGCCCACATTGGGAGGCTGATGGTCGAAGAACCTTCCCATGGCGACTTCTTCCCTTGTTTGCTTTTCTTAAGCTTCCTTTCCGGTGTTTCTGGAATCAACCATGAAACAAGTGACGTCCATTCAAACCCTTGTCTCAAGGTCTGTTTCTGGGGGATGGTGGCCTTGGAGACTGCCTTAGCCCATGTGGGCTTCTGGAACAGAACAGCATACCCTAGGATGCTTGCAAATGACAGAGACGTATTTCTCAGCTCTGGAGGCTGAGGGCCCAAGACGAAGTGTTGACACATTTAGTGTCTGGCCCCGGTTCCCGGATGGAAGCTTCCTGCTGTGACTTCCCTGTGGTGCAAGGGAGAGGAACCTTCTTTCTAAGGTCACAGCATGTCACTGCACTTAATGGCCTTCCCAGGAGTCTGCCTCCTGATGCTGTCACCTTGGGGGTTAGGATCTTGACAGCAAATCTGGGGAGGGAACTAACACCTGTAGGGGAGTCTGCACCACACACCATTCCTCAAATACATTGTACACCGTGCATGAGGATTTTATTAGTCGTCTGCGGCTTGTTCTTGCCCTAGGCTTTCAGAGTGTCACTCTGGTGTGTGTGTGTGTGTGTGTGTGTGTGTGTGTGTGTGTGTGTGTGTGCCCTTGCCTACATGTGTGTGGTGGCCACCGTTGGTTAATGTTGGAATGTCTTCCTCCACCCCTTGTCTATCTTCAGCAGCCATCCCCTACCCCCACTCCAAGACAGGGTCTCACCGTGTAGACCGGGCTGTTCTGCTTACAGCTATCGGTCGGTGTCAGCCTCTGCCTCTTGAATACTGGGATTCAAGGCATATAGCACCATACGCTTTATATTTTGAAATAGGACCTGTCACTAAACCTGGGGTGGGTATTTTGGGCCGAATGTTGGGCCAGCAAACCATAGAGATCCATTCACCTTCCTCAGTCTCACCAGCACCGGGCTTACAGATGTGTGTAACCATGACTGACTCGTGTGTGGATGCTGAGGATTTGAGCTCAGTCCTTACATTTTACTGATTGACTCATCTCTCCAGCCCCTGACTTTGCCCTGCCCCCCCCTTAAATTTTATTTCACGTATTCACTGTACGTGGTGCCGTGTTTTCTTTTCCTTTCTTTTATTTTGAGACAGTCTCATGTAGCCCAGGATAGCCTGGAACTTGCTAATTAGTAAAGGCTGGCCTCCAACTTGTAATCTTTCTGCTTCAACACATTAAGTGTTGGGCTTATAAGCAAATGACACACACCTGGCTCCACTTAGCCTTTCATTACTCTTTGGAAGAGTTTGGTATGCAGCAGGTACTTCGCATATACATACTAAACACATGAATATTGGACCAGAAACTACTTCATAACCAGAAATCTAGGCACGATCCAGTTGGATAGATGTTCATTGCAAATGACCAGTAGAGCCTTGTTGGGCGTCCTGGCATTAGCCCTGCCTGGGACAGTAAATACACAAGTTGAAAATCTGAGCATCTGCTCAACGGCAGATCAAATACATCCTGGGAGGAGGTATTGCCAAAGCTAACATCTCTACTGGTGTTGCTGTAATTTGCAGAAGGAAGGGGAAACACTTACCTCCAGAGCATTTAATCTTGTGCCAGGTCCCAGGCTAGGCCATTTATGGCTATTACTCAGCTCAGCATCACGGCCTCTGCTGTTTTATATCAAAATAAACCCAGATTGCACGCTCCGAGCCTTTTTCCTCTGGGCCTCTCTTTGCTGCCTGTGTGCCCACTTTAGTGCTGCACCTGGCTGGTGAGAAGGCATCAGGAGAAGCCATGGTTGATTCAAACCAGGCTGGGAAGCATGAGTGATCTGCCATGTGGTCCCATCGGGACAAGACCTCCAACAGAACCGTAAGGGGCCGTGTGGCCAGTGCCCGACAGGCCTCTTTCGACATCTGGATTTCTTCTTCACCTTTCTCCATCACAGCGATCAGTGGTAGTAATGCAGGGCCTTTCACCAAAGCTGACAGGTTAGCCAGAGAAGGGGTGGGTGCTGTAGATAAAGACCCCCGGGAAGCTGTTTTGCTTGTAACTCATTATTATTTTAATGAGAACGCTGCCGTCTGATTTGTGTGAAATCTGACTCCTTTTAAGACCAGGTCTCTGAGATGGGCTTGGAAAATAACAGTGCCTGAGTTGCACTCTTGGGCTCCCACCACACGGGGTGTCAGCCCAGAGCCTCTGCAGAACTTGGATTCTGTCAGCCTCTTAAAAGGTGGTGAAGGTTGTTTTTGGCACCAAGAATGAATAAAGCCCTCAGAATCTGGAAGCGAGACACCCCCACCCCTTGAGCAAGATGGCTTCCTTTCTGTATTTCTGTCCCAGCATCTCAGGGCTTTAGAGCTGAAAAGAAATGGGTTGCTTCTTTTGTGAATCAGTGAATTCTGGAGCATCTGATCAGCAGGCACTGAGTCAGGAGTTAGGGATGCAGCAGTGAGCAGAGATGTCCTTCTTGTTCTTTATTCAGTCATTTGGCGATTGCTTCATTCACAAGGTCAGCTCTTGGGATGCATGAAGAGAAGGTAGGGTGCACAGTAAGACCTGGTTTGTCTTCTGACTTACAGGTTAAGAGCATGCCCGAGAGTCTGAGAAGCATGGGTTCTCTAGGAGTTGGGTGATCTTGGACAAGTCAAGTGGACTGTTTGCTTATCAGATGGTCACCACATCCCCCGCTGTTGCTATAGGATGGCCTTAAATGTCGAGTCTTTAGAACAGTATCTAGTAAGTGCTCAATAAATGGTTGGTGGTACAGACCTGAGACTATTGAAGTCGGGGATTTCATGGGTCAGATCTCATAATGTATACAACGGAGGGTGTGTGATGCGTTATGGGAACAGAACAACACGTTCTTCTGGTGGAACATGCTTCTCGGGAGTGAGGTGTCAGCCCTCAGCAAAAGAAAACAAGATGAACAGAGACGTGGATGTCTGCGGACTGGTCCAAGGTAAAGGTTAGAACAATGTAGACTTGGAGTTAGCCAGACCCAAATTCAAATCCTGGTTCTGTCCTCTCTGCTCTCAATGGCTCTTCGTTAAGTAACTGAGCCTCTTTGGATCCCTGCAGTCGGGTAATCCTCACACCTAACATACACACAGCCACGTTTCCCAAGCTCTGCCATCTGGGCCAAAGAATTTCTCTCCTTGAGTTATCACCAACTCTGTCCACTCGAAAATTCAAGGCTGTGTTCACATCGTTGCTAACCAGTCTGCTCTTCCCTCTGGCTCCTGTGGGCTGCCTGAGCTATGGTGTCAGGCCAGGGGTAGCCTCTCACACTACCTCAGCCTGTCTTGTGCTGCTATAACGGAATACCACAGGCTAGACAATTTATAAAGAAAAAAATATTGTCTACAGTTCTGGAGACTGGGAAACTCAAGATCAGTACCATTACCTGGAAAGACCTCTGTCCTGTGATCTTCTGTGGCAGCAGAGAAGAGAGTAAAATGGTGGAGTAGAACTTACAGCAAAAATCCCCGATGCTCATGAGGCCCGAGACCTCTTGGCCCGATCTCCCCTGTTGCCCCTCCCCCCTAGCACTGTTGACTGGGGAATAGTGTGGAGCACAGACTTTTCCCCAGGGGCACACCCAAACCAGAGCGAAGGTCTCAGTTATTCCAACACCTCTTCAGGCTAATTGTCAGGGCCGTCCCTGGTCCCTGATCTCAGGCACCGTTGGGGTAGACAGCAGCCCAAACGCAGAACTGTTCTGCTCCTCGGTGATCTGTTGGCTCTTTGAAAGTCTTACTGTTTGTTCCTGTGTCTCTCAGTGATGTGTGTATTCAGGAATGTGTGTGTATGTATGTGTGTATGTATGTATGTATGTATGTATGTATGTATGTATGTATGTATGTACCATGTGTCTTTGGGACGTCTGGGAAAGCCCAATCTGTTCATTGTCAGAGTCTCAGGCCCTGAGGAAACCATTATAACTTGCTGTCTGCATGCTAAATGGAAAAATGAAGGCCATATCTTGGTTGTAGGTTATTGAAAATGTGTAATATTTCCTTCCGGAGTTCTGTCCATCAGTGGTTTGGGATGTGTGAGCTGCAGACGTCTGATACATCCCATGGTGCAGATTGAGCTGTTCCAAAGCTAAATGGCTTAAACCCGCATTCTGATATACTTCACAGGTTTTCATGTCGCAATCTAGACTTAAGGGGCTGGAGGAGGTCTGCTGACAATGCCGGAGCTGTATGTGGTGTGGACTAGAATCAGTGGGTGGCATTCATCTGACAGCTGGAGTCTGATCTCGAGCTTCCAAGAGACTGAGCCAAAATTCCTGGAAGGAGGCTGTGTCTGCAAAACCCAGTTGACTGGTTAGAACCACGATGATGTGTAGAGGTGGGAATGTTGCAGGTCTGGGGGCTGATATTCTTATCTAGCGCTAACCCCCCTGAATCCTCCATCCTCACCACCCGTGTCAGAACCTACATCCTGTGACTAATACTTAAAAACCTTCCGACCATTAGCTCCCACCAGCACCGAAGCTGAGAATGTCGTCAGATAGCATCTGCGGACCGCAGGAGAGACTCCCCCTCCCCCATCCTGCTCCGGCTCTCTCTTCTGTAAAACTACAAAACCCCGTAAACTGCTTCTGAATTGAACATATAATTTGAGGTGACCTAAATCGCTCTCTCCCTGGGCCATGATCATTCAAAATGTCTTCAGAACAACCTCTCTCTTGTTCCCTTTTAAGGTGAAAATTTTTTTTCCCTTTCATCAACAACACCAAAGGAGTACATACAAATTTAGATCCAGAACTGGCATTATGTGACTTTTTTCTTACTGTATTTGTCAAAACAGTCGCAGGCCCATTTGGCCTCAGGGGAGGTAAGCTGTCTCACCTCTTAATGAGGAAGTGCTTGAGACTGTCCACAATTCTTCATACCAGCTTGAGAGTCTCCCTCCCTTAAGCTGGCTTACCTCTGGTCTTTTATGCAAACAAACTTCTTGCAGGCTAGCCCCATTGATCTGTTAGACAAGCCACATGCATTAAAACATTAGCTTGAACATCCTTGGTCATCCCCACTCCTTACCCTTTATCAACAGGACAGTGCAAGGACCAAACATGACAAGATGGGTCAAATCCTCCTGACAGTGAGATTGCTAGGAGAGTGACAACTCCAGTCCCCCCCCCCCACTTCCTTCTTCACAAAACCGCAGTGAATTCACTAAGAATTCAGAGACAGATGGGCTCATTTGTTCAGAAGCCATCAGAAAGTTTTGGGGGTGGTGGTTTAAAAGAATAACTAATATTTACCTGGGCCCTTTCTTATGACACACCGTCAGTGACCTTTATGACCCACCTTGCGGTGGGTACCTGACATGTATGTCTCGGTTACTTTCTTATTGGTGAGGTTGGCATGGTTATGTCTCCATTTTTCAGATGGGAAAACTGAGGCTCGTGAATAGTAAATATTTATCTGCAATCACCCAGTTATGATAGGATTGAAGTTTGTACCAGACACTAATTTCAGACTCTGTTAAGTCTTATTTTTCTTGTTGCTCTGATTACTCTACAAAATCAGTTTAAGGAAGAGACGGTGTGTTTGACTCTGAACTTGAGGTGCAGATCGTCATGGTTGGGAAAGCATCATGGTGGCAGAAATGGTGAGATGGTTGTTCACATGGCGCCTCTGGTAAGGAAGCAGGGGTGGAGCAGAGAGAGAAGGAGGGAGGGAGGGACAGGGGGGCTGGCGTACAGCTCACCTTTTCTTTTTCTTCCTTCCTTCGATCTGGGACCCCAGTGTGTGATTTCATGTCTCCTTTCCCTAGTTTAACCTCTCTGGAATCATCTCCACAGGCACAGAGGCTTGATAACTAGGGAACTCTAAACTCCTGCCGAGTCAACAAGATGACCATCACACACACTCCAAGCTGCCACAAATCAGCTGTCTCCTGCTGTATCCGGAATGACTACCAAATTTGCTCTGTTAAAGGGATTCAGAGCAGCAAGGCTGGGCGCCCTGAGTGCCGCCTTCTGCTTCAGGCTTTTCAGAAGATTTAAGGAGCAGTGTTGGCTCAGCCTGTCCGAGTGGGTTTGATGGGATGATAGAGTTCTTTAGTTGGATCTAGAAACCCGAGGAGAAAGTTAAAGGTGAATAGAGGCAAGAAGAAGGCCAGGCTGATAGGAAAAGCCATCAGAGTGCCTGCCTTGCAAGTATGGGGGCCTGCTATCCATTCTCCCAGAAGCTGTGTCAAGGAAAAAAAAAATCTGGGCATGGTGGTCATAGGTAGAGGTCATAGCTAGAGGCAGGTGGGTCCCTGGGGCTAGCTTCAAGACAACAAAAGAACCTACATCAAAAAAAAAATACATCTAAGGAATGTCAACAGGGGTTGTTCTCTGCCTTCTACACACACAAGCACATGAACACACATTCATAACCACGCAAATGTATACACACACACAAACACACAAAAGCATCTGAATGCACATATAAACACACACAGATACTTATCAATGGGTTAACCTATTGTTGGGGACATGACTGTGTAGCTTGTATTGAGGTGTATGGGAAGCCTTAGATGAAGAACATAAGCTACTAGGAGTGCACCTAGCATGGTATGTGTTATCCTTGGTCTCCTCCTCTCTCTGCTTCTCGGCTGCTACAATACAAGTAACTTTCACGCCTCAACACGTACCACGATGGTCTTCTGCTTCATCTAGTGACAGGGCTGAGTGAGCATCAACTGAAGCCTCTGAATTCATGCGTCAAACCAGATCTCTTCTTGTAAAGGTGAGCTTCTCAGGAGTCGGGCCAGTCCCCATGGCAAAACGCAGAGTAAGGGCTCGCTGGTGGCTTGTTGAGCTAAGTGTTTACAATGCAAGCCTGACAACTCGAGTGTGATTCCTGGAGCCCACATAAAGATGGAGGAGTGAACAGACTCCACACAGCTGTCTTCTGACCGGGGCACACTCCAGCATCATATGCACACAAAAGGATAACGAATAATAAATATGCAAAGGTCGGGTAAGTACACTCCACATTTCTAATCATGATCATCGTAATGTATCATTATTCTGGACAGATCTTAAACTGCTCTCCATAGGAATTTGTAGTCCGTGATTTTAAAGTCGGCTATGGCTCCGGATATCCATACTGTTGGATATCTTCTGTGCTGTGGACCTTTTTATTTTCTGTTTCCTTTTGTGGAACAGGAAGGATAAGGCATGGGATAGTGTCTGCTCTTTGGAAATTCAGTCTTCATTAAGGCTCCCAAAAGACACTTGATCCCTTTCCTTAGGACAGTGCAGCACAGGGTGATGGGGGTGACTCCAGGCACCCTCCCAGGAGGCCCTTGGCATTCTGAATTAGAGATTTCTTGGGTGACAGGATATTAAATTTGACTTTTGGTATTTTGACCAAGTACCCAAAGATTGAGAACACCTGTCTAGCACATGCTAAGAAATTGTGCATTTTTTTTTGTTTTAATTTTTAAAATTCTTATGTATACAGAGAACCAGGAGGCTGACTGGGTAAGGCAGAGGGGTGAGTAGGGTTGTTAAGAAAAAGGGCCAGAGCCAGGCATGGGTTTCTTTTCTTCCTCATGAGGAGGGACACGCCATTCACCAATTCTCAACTTAGATGAGCCAGGCCTTTAAGAATCCCTGGGATTGAAGGAACGTCGGGACTGGTGCAGATCTCGTGCTGGATCACCTAAAGAGAGAGGTTTCCTGCAGCCACCATCTTTCTGTGGCAGACCTGATAAGAGATGCTGGGGTTCTCCTAGGGCTTCAGCCCTGAGCTGTTGAAAAACATGTTGGGGTTTGATTAAGCGTCTTCATGAGTGGCGGGAAGAGGGCATTTGAAACTATTTGTGTTTAGAGTGTGTAGATTTTATGAGACACGGTTACTAGTTTGCCCTGCGCTGCTATACCTGAGACTGAATGGCCCAGGAATGCAACAGACTACTACAGAACGGGTCATTTCCCCCTCCCATTCATTCTTCCCTTCTTCCTTCTCCTTCTCCTTCTTTCTCTAGTTTGGGACTATCACATCATGCGCCCTGATTGCTCTCACCTCCCTGTCCTTCCATGTTCACTCCCCTTCCTCATGACCTCCCCAACCCCGAGAAAAGGAAGAAGGAAAGAAAAACCCTCCATTTTGTGTTGTCCACATACTCACTGGAGCATGGTCAAACTCCTAGTGGCCAGCCCCACGTGGCGAGTCTTTCTCCACCTGCACCCCTGGCAGAAGCCATCAACCATGGAGAGCTGCGCGGGGTTGGGGTCTCTGGGGTGGGGACACAGCAGGGCTCACAAGCATCAATATGGCTTTAGGAAGCCCAGCCAATGGACACCCATATGGCCTTCAGTGATAACTCAGGCCACAGGCACTCACGTGCCCCCGGCCATATCAAGATCACTGATCTTATCAAAGCCCCCAGCGGCTGGCTGCATGGACCACTAGCATCATATACCACTCACATCAACATTTTTATCCACCTTCTTCCCGGCATCATAGCCCAAGGACACCACCAAGGCATCCGTTGGGCACAAACCACATATGTCCATATGGATCTTTGGCTTTGCAGCTTGGACCACAGACACCAAATGACCTCCAGTAGCATCATGGAACATGGTGGTCCTTTCAGGTTTTGTTTCTGATTCCAAAATGGCACCTGGAATGCTGCATCTTCTCAGGGAGGATGCTTGGTCCACATGATAGAAGGTGGGACAGGCAAAGGGGTTGAATTTACCCCGTAATTACGACACCAGTTCCATCTGTGTGGGTACAAGCCTCATGGTTACGTCACCTTGGCACCCTAGCTCCTAAGGCCTAATTTTGGAGGTGGGCACATTCAAACCATAAGCAATGAAGTTGAAGTCCAGTCGGGAAAAGGGCTCCAAAGAGCTCCAGGAAGTTTTATCAAAAAGGGAAACTTCACAGCAAGTTTTATCAAAGAGGGAAGCTAAGGTCTTAGTTGTTGGTGTTCCTGCTCAGATGATGTTATAACCCCAGGAACCACACAGCTCTGAGGTGGGACAATGTCCCAAAGGAAGGGCATCCTGAAACACGGAGCCCAGTGACCACACGGCTCTGAGAGGAAGCCTCCTCAGCCGAGGCATTGCAGCCCTTAGCGAGGATATCGGTGGTGAATGGGAGTGCTACATTGTAACAGGTCCCCTTGCTGCTTCTCTTCTTCAGCACCGCAGCACTCCGGGGTGCTACATTGTAACAGGTCCCCTTGCTGCTTCTCTTCTTCAGCACCTCAGCACTCGGGGGTGCTACATTGTAACAGGTCCCCTTAGCTGCTTCTCTTCTTCAGCACCGCAGCACTCGGGGGTGCTACATTGTAACAGGTCCCCTTAGCTGCTTCTCTTCTTCAGCACCGCAGCACTCGGGGGAACATATCCCCAGCTGAGCTCAGGAGCTGGAGAACCAACCTGTTCCACTTCCTCTCTACCCTTCTTCGCTTCATTGCTTCTTGGCTTCTTCCCATGAGGGAGTCATATGAGGCAGCAAATATCACAGAAGAGATTTGCTGGGAGGGAAGAATCCAGGGCGTGGAGAAAGGAATATGAGGCTTGAAGCCTCTGTTCCCTGCAGAAGATAGCAAGGCGGATCATATAGGATTTCTTAGTGGGAGGAGCTCTCCAGGGCCGAGTTTTCCTGGGTGAGGATTGGTGGGATTTCAAGACCCGAGCCTGGGGGAGCTCAGGGATTGATGAATTTTCTTACTTAGGGATAAAGTGGTTTTTGTTTTTGTTTTTGGTTTTTTTTTTTTTTTTTTCTGTGGGAAGGGGCCTGGGCACTCTTCCTGCCTCAGGGCTGGGAATGACAGTTACAGCTGTTAGAATATGACTGTTAGGGCCATTAGGGAAATCTGGGGATGGGCCCTGGCTGCTGGAGATCTTCAGGCAGGGGCTTGGCCAAGGCTGACAGAGTATATGGTTTCTAAAGTTTACAAAGGGAGTCAGTTCATGGCAAGAAAGACTGCTCCTTGAGTCAGGGCGAATGAATAACCAGCATTCCCCTCTTTTTTGTTTACTATTGACAAAATCAGGGGTCATAAAGGGAGGTGATGTTATCATTAGACCACTTTCTGCTGATTGGAGGTGTTGAGTTCCTTGGGGGCAAGTTTGATCTTTGCCATCCTGATATAATCAAATGTCACAGGCCTCTGGCATCAGAGATAAGGGCTGGTAATCTTGGCATGACGCCCGATTAAATGTCTGGTTAGAAATCTTTTGGATCTGTTTTTGAAGAAACTGAGACAAGATGTCTATGAGGCAAGGTGAGATTAGCAGGGTTAGGGAAAAAGAGGAGGAGGGGGCAGTAGCCAATTCCATATTGGACTGTTAATGATCCACTGGCCAGAGGCTTCAAGCCATCGAGAGTGAGAGCGAAAGAGACAGAATCAGAAAATGAGAGAGACAGAGACAGAGAGAGAGACAGAGAGAGAGAGAGAGAGAGAGAGACAGAGAGAGCCGTTTGATACCACAAAGTCTACCCCACATGACACACTTCCTCAAACCAGGTGACACCTCCTAATCCTTCTAATCGTTTGAGAGAATTCCACTCCCTGGTGGCTATGCATTCAAATATACGAGCCTGTTCTTACTTAGACCACCACAGTGACCCCAACACAGAGTGACTAAGAAAGACAATGGATTCAGATGTCAGATGGAGGAGGAATAGCCTCCATGGAATTGTAAGAGGACAGTCCCTTTACTAACAGACTGTGGAGAGGACACCCTCATGCCCTCACGGTGTCGTCAGTCGGCTGAGAGCCTTTTCCCTCTATTTGAATAGAAAGCCACAGGGTACATTTTTAAAATGACATCAACTCCAAGCACAGGGCGGGGTGGTGGTGGTTGGGACCTTCTGATCTTTCTGTTATAACTCTAGGGTTCATGTACCCACAAACCAGCTCTCAAAACTCATGCCTCAGCCCTAGGGGATCCCTAGCTGCTAGGAACTCTTGGTGACTTTTGAAACTCCTCCTGTGGCCAGACCCAGGAGCTCCTCCCAGTGTTGGCAACCTGTCTCCTGCAATTACAGACCTCAGCCATCTTTTGCCTTCTCAGCCTCTCACTGGGTCAGGCCACAGCTCTTCAGGGTTTGCTTTCTCCTCACAGGCTTGGCTCCCAGCCGTTCTACAGATGTCTTTAGATGGCAGCCCAGTGAGTTGTCTGTTCTTCATGTAGATCACATATCACTTATGGAATAGATGTTGGCATTTTGTCTAGGCTTTCCCCTACAGTTACCTGGCAACAGCCAGGTGTGCCTGGCTCACTACAAAAGGGGCTGCTAAGGGTCACCAAAAGTTGCCCCAGCCAAAGCAAACTCTCCAGAAACAGTCATGATTTGAGGCATTGACCACAATTGTGATGGTTCTTGTGAGGGGGTGGGGGGTGGGACAAGAGGTTTTAGCATGCCGACATCTTTGGGATATCACTCACATTCTGCAACCTCTCCACTGGCAGCTCGATCAGAGTCTTTCTGAGCAAAGGCGAGGTTTTCCGAACAGCCACACACGTCTACATAACAGCTTGGGGAACCGCCGAGAAACGGGCTGAGGGAGTGACTGCTTTGATTGACAGCTCCCAGGAATCCCATCCACAGAGATGGCAGGTTGAAGGGGAGGAGATGGTTGTTACTGGCTGTTAACTTGATGGGATCTTCGACACTTGAGGAATGTCCATGAGAGAGTTTCTAGCTCAAGTCTACTTGAGGTGAGAAGACTCACCCTAAATTGAGACAGTACCTGAGTTCTAATCCTGGACTGAATGAAAAGAAAAGGTTGGAGGCCAGTATTCACTGCCCTCTGCTTTTGACGGTGACTAGCTGCCTTGTGTGCCTGCTGCGGTGCCTGCCCAGCTGCCTTGTGTGCCTGCTGCGGTGCCTGCCCAGCTGCCTTCCTTGTGTGCCTGCTGCGGTGCCTGCCCAGCCATGATGGACTCTTACCCGCAAACCAAACTGTGAGCCAAAATAAATCTTCCATGCCATGAGTCGTCTTGGTCAGGTATTTCCCAACAGTGGGAAGATAACCAGGTAAGGATGCTGCTCTGGGATAGGCCTTAGAGAGCGGCAGCAATTCTGCTCACAGCCCTACTCAATTTGGGGACTCAGTACAGTCTAGCCTTCTGCTAAACACAACTAGTCACCCAGTTTCGTTCTTGGAAAATTGCAGCTTCGGCTAGATGTGGGCAAGGGCCTGACAGCTGTCGGTCAGGCAGGCCATTGCTCATGCCTGAGACCTGCATACAGGTGTCAAACTGATGTCTTTGTTACTTCCACTCCTCCTCACTTCTTTTCTTGAGACAGAGTCTCTCTCTATAGCCTGGGCTGTCCTGGAGTTCTCCTTGTGTAGACATGGCTGGCCTCGAACTCAGAGATTTATCTGCCTGCTTCTGCCTCCCAACTGCTGGGTTTAAATGTGTGTACCACCATACCCAGTTTACCCCCCCCCCACTTTCCCCCACCCCCACCTCCAGTATCTTTTCCTGAACCTGGAGTTTACTGATTGGCTAAGTTGACTGGCCAATGAGCTTCAAGGATCTACTTGTCTCTGATTGCCCCAGCACTGGTGTTGCAGTAACTGTGCTCAGTGATTATATGAGGGCTGGGAATCTGACTCCTGTCCTCATGCTTGGAAGACTGCAGTCTAAACCATCTCCCCAGACCCAGCTTTAATTGTCCAACAGAAACAAAACAAAACAACATTAAGTGGTGCTTGATACAAAAATCTGGCATGAAATAAACATTCCACCCCCACCCCCACCCTTTTTCTAACAATGCTTAATCCTCAGATAAATGAATACCCTTAGGGGAGATGGGTTCTCTCAGTTTGTCTCTTAGGAGGAAACATTTACACAAGTGGCGCCACTGAGAATTACAACAACCACAGTAAAATCCTCTCTCTCTCATTCATTCATTCATTCATTCATTCATTCATTCTGTCTGTCTGTCTGCCTCTCTCTCTCTCTCTCTCTCTCTCTCTCTTTTCCTCCCCCCCCCCCCGTGTGTGTGTGTGTGTGTGGCTTCTTCATTCTTTCTCATCCATCTTCATCCTTTTCCTCCTCTTCTTCCTATTCCTCCTCCCCCTTCCTGCTCTTTGGGCCCATGGCCCTGCCTTTAGAGAAACCTAAACAAACACGTGTGTGGTAGAAAAGGCAAAAATGCAAAGTTGCATTTTTTTTTTTTTTTGTTTTTTTACTATATCCTATGACCCTGAAGGAGAGGGAAGACTTTTCCACTGGATAAAGAGACTGCAGATTTAAAGTTGGATATGGTGATGCACACCTGTAACCCCTCTCAGGAGATGGAAACAGAAGAATCAAAAGTTTTTGGTTGGTCTGTAATACACAGAGTGACCCTATAAAACAACAGCAGCAACAACCACCGCCACCAAAGGCTGGGAATTTAAACACTACCTTAGCATGTGGAAGAGCTTGGAATACATCCTTAACACAACACCACACACACACACACATTGTGATAGTTTTGATATGCTTAGCCCACTGAGTGGCACTATTAGGAGGTGTGACCCTGTTGGAGTAGATATGTCTCTGTGGAGTGTGCTTAAGACCCTCATCCTAGCTGATTTGAAGCCAGTATTCTGCTAGCAGCCTTCAGATGAAGATGTAGAACTTACAGCTCCTCCAGTCCCACACATGCCCGGATGCTGCCATGTTTCTTGATGATAATGGACTGAACCTCTGAACCTGTAAGCCAGTCCCCAATTAAAGTTGTCCTTAAAGGAACCAGATAAGGATGCCTCCTCAGAGGCTCTGCCAGAGTCATACAGATACAGAGGAGGATGCTTGCAGCTAACCATCAAACTGAACACCGGAACCCCAATGGAGGTGCTAAAGAAAGGACTGAAGGAGATGAAAGGGGTTGCAACCTCATGGGAAGAACATATCAACTAACCAAACCCTCCACAACTCCCATAGACTAAAACACCAACCATTGAGAGATCTATGGCTCCAGGTGCATATGTAGCAGAGGACAGCATTGTCTGGCATCAATGTGAGAAGAGACCTTTGGTCCAGTGAAACAGGTTTTCCCAATGTAGGGAAAGCCAAGGCACTGAAGTGGAGAGGGTGATTAGGAGCAAGTGCTCCTTTGTGGAGACAAGTAGGGGGGAGGGGGTATGGGAGCTGGGTGGGGGAAGGAGATAACATTTCAAATGTCAATACAGAGAGTAATAAAAAAAATAAAGTTGCCCTTATAAGAGTCGCCTTGGTCATGGTGTTTGTTCACAGCAGCAAAACCCTAACTCTCTCTCTCTCTCTCTCTCTCTCTCTCTCTCTCTCTCACACACACACACACACACACACACACACACACACACACACACACATACACACACACACACACACACACCCAGGAGTGATGAGAGTACTTACAGAAGCATCCAGGACCACTATGATGTCCAGGGCTCAAGAGGGCAGAACAGCTTTGAAGAGGACGATTGCCTGAGCTGCTCCCAATTGATTCAGAAGCTTAGTAACATTTTTTTCTCCAGAACATTCTTGTTTCTGCTTGCCTGTGAGTTCTGTCAGAGGAAGAAAACAGGTTGGTCTTGTGTTCTGTGGAGTTGCTGGTGCTGAGCACAGTGTGTAACTCATGGAACATGCTCATGTGTAACTCGTGGAACATACTCAGTGTGTAACTCATGGAACATACTCAGTGTGTAACTCATGGAACATGCTCATGTGTAACTCATGGAACATGCTCATGTGTAACTCACGGAACATCTCACTGTGTAACTTGTGAAACATGCTCAGTGTGTAACTCATGGAACATGATCAGTGTGTAACTCATGGAACATGCTCATGTATAACTCATGGAACATGATCAGTGTGTAACTCATGGAACATGCTCATGTGTAACTCATGGAACATGCTCATGTGTAACTCATGGAACATACTCAGTGTGTAACTCATGGAACATGATCAGTGTGTAACTCAGGGAACATGATCAGTGTGTAACTCATGGAACATGATCAGTGTGTAACTCATGGAACATGCTCATGTGTAACTCATGGAACATACTCAGTGTGTAACTCATGGAACACGCTCAGTGTGTAACTCATGGAACACGCTCAGTGAGTCTTGACCTCATCTCAGTGATCCGAAGGCTGAGGTAAGAACTGGGTAAAGGTGTTGGCAAGTCTGGTGACTCAGACAAATGGACCCGGCATTGCCCTGTTGGGGCTCCCAGTGAGGGACGGATTGCGCAGTAGAGTACCATGCTCTAAGCCCTGGGGTCCTGCCTCTGTTGCTGATCCTTGAACACGACATTTGAATTTTTGAGGCTTCAGGTATCCTGGTTGGGATGATGAAGAGATAATTAGATTGTTTAAATGGATTCCAAACAAAGCCCCGCATGGGACTCATATCAGGGAGCAATGAAGGCACAAACGACTGGGCTTCGGGTGTCTTCACCAGGCTCCAGGATTAGTTTTTCAAGCTTCTGGGATAAATTGTATGTACAAGTATGCCACCCATTTTCTATCACTGTGAAAAAAATACCCAATAAAACAATTTAACAGGGCTGGAGGGATGGCTCAGAGGTTAAGAGCACTGGCTGCTCTTCCCGAGGTCTTGAGTTCAGTTTCCAGCAACCCCATGGTGGCTCACAACCCTCTGTAATGAGATCTGGTGCCCTCTTCTGGCCTGCAGGCAGAATGCTGTATGCATAATAAAGAAAAGAAATCTAAAACAACAGCAAAGCAGCAGCAGCAGCAGCAACAACAACAACAACAAAAGCAACTTAGCAGAAAGAAAGATTTTCTTTTGGCTCATGGGTCCACAGGTTTCCATGCATGTCAACTGGCATCATGGCTCTGGGCCACAGGTGAAGAATATCCCGGTGGAAGACTGTGGTGGAATGAAGCTGGTCACTTCATGTTGTGGTAAATATTAAAAAGTCATCTGCTACTACCAGTCCTACTAGGTCTCTCTCTGTGGGAGCCACTCTATTGTGAAGCTTTGCACCAGGGCTCTTTCTCTACCACTTGGTCCCCACACCACCCTCTCTCAGCTTTCTCTCTTTTAGTCTGCAACTCTGGCTACCGGTTCCTTCATGGAGCCGCAGGCCACCACACTGAAACCACTCACCCTGGCTGCTCCTCTACCAGCCAAGAACTTAGCTCACATTCTCCACAGCCTGGTACAAACATGACTCATATCCGTTAACTTATCAAACAGGTTTATGTGTTAAAATCCCAATCCACAAACCCTCTAAACAATAAGCTTACAACAAAGACATAAACTGCCCTTCTATATGAGATAAATAGGCCCATTAGAACCCTTAGAAACAATCATAACAACCTCATCAAGCTAGAGATGTGCTGAGAGAAACATACATGTTGGTTTCCATCCTCTCCTCTGTCAATCTCCCTGCTACTGCCTCCTCTTCTCCTCCTCCATCCTCTGTCCCCACCTACCTCTCCACTGTCCAATTATGTATCGCCTTAATCACCCACAACCTCATACTGCCCAGGAAGCATACCTGCCAGGAACGCAAGCCTGCAAGTGGGACTTTTGCTTCTCCGGACTCTGTTCCATCTGAGACCCTAGCCCATGTGATGATGTCACCCACATATGTTCTTCTCCATTAGGTTGCTGTCCTTAACGCCGACTGGCTTTGGACAGGTCCTCTCATTTATACTCTAAGTAGGCCTTACTTTTCATTATCCAAAGAATGAGACTATCATTCAATGACTAGGAGCTGTGGAAGTGGTTACCCGATCACCTAAGAGCATTCTGATGTCTGGGGATCAGGAAGACAGGGCTGTAAATGAAGATACTGATGAGAAAGTAAGATGCTCTTAGGTAAATCCAGCTCGTTCACAAACTCACTATCTCCCAAGCGAACCCAGCTGATACAGTTAATCATGGCAACAAGTGAGGGGAATAGCCTCTGGGTAGGTAACTTGTAAATTCAGCTCTAGCCTGCAGGGCCCAAATCATGTTCCTTATCTGGTTTAAAAAAATGGTGGCAGAGAGGAAGACCTAAACTGCTGCTTCATAGGATGACACCACAAACTCCAGAGAAGATCTGGATTCTTGACATCAACCATAATGATAGACATTTGTCACTAGCGTAAAGAACTGTCAGCTTTAATACGGATTTTAAGCTCACAGATGGAACCACAGACCTTCTGTTTTGCTGTCCCATGTTTCTAGCTGAGGGTACGCTCTTTCTCCCTCGAGTGTGTTTGTAATTATTTCCCCTTTGAACTGTTTTCTTATCCGGTCCCACCCCCACCCCATGCTTGCAAGCTTTCCCCTCTACTGGAATCGCGGACATTGCTCACTAATTTTCTAGTCTTTGAGGCAGCATTTCATCAACGCTGGCTCCCATGTCTCTGAAATGAAGTCTTGGATGCCACCAGTATTTGAGGAGAGCTCTCTGTGAGTTGCAGAGCAACTCAAGCAAGGACCTGGGGGGGGGTCTCCACGCTTCTGTGGTCAAGGCCATGGACAGAGGGATGCTGTTACTGGGATTGCTGACCTTGGTCATGCTTAGCTTCCTGGCTCGGCTTCCTGGCTGGTTTTCATTGCATCTTGGCTTGGCCAAAGCCAAACAGTTTGTGCTGGGCCAGCAGTTGTGAAATCTCCAGCAAATTTGAGTGGTATTGTTTATCTATTTTTAGAAGTGTGTGTCCTTGAGACTACCAAGAATGGGGTGGGGGGTGGGGGTGCCTGTGGTATTTCACTGCCTCTCTCAGGGCTTGCCATCAGAGGACTGACCTCATTTTTATTCACCCTCGCTGACTGACTACAGAGCCATGTCTGAGCTTCTCCCAGAATCATCTCAGATGCTTTCCCCTGTGTGCTCACACAATTAAGCTACAGACACACCAATTTCTCTCCCGGCAGAAACTGATCCTGGCCCCAGGCACTGCACCAGTACATTTCCCTGTTGCCACAAAGAAGATGCCCTCAGACCAGTGTATCCCGATTTACCTGCAGGATGCCACTTCCCATAAGCCGTTAGGCAAGGGGGAAATTCAAACTGGTGTCAGTTGATTCTCATCTGACATAAAGCAACTAGTTGGAAATGTGGTTTGTATTCCCTACTTCTCTTTTCAACTGCCCTTTTCTTTATACCATTATGAGACGTGGTCATTACTGTTCACACATAGTTTCATGGAGCTGGCATTAGCTGGCACATCATAAAGATCATTATGTCCCAGGACCATGGTGGGGACACCCACCGACTGGCCTGAATGAATTATCGGTCAGCTACTTGAGAAGGAGGAATTATTCACCTTTGAGTTTCTTTCTTTTCCTTTTTTCTTTTGCTCAGGATTTGGAGATGGTAAATGTTCCGTCATGTCTGTGAATGAATGAGTCTCTGTATCGTTGGCTTCAGAGTAAGCAGACACGGTCCCCAGGGGTTACAGGACAAAGTGTACCGTCCAAACTGATAGTTACTGTCTGAGTCTTACTGTCTGATTCTGGAGAAAAGAATGTATGGAAACAGACCCTACCATGAAGCTATATCCCCGGCCCCCGGGGAATCCCTTCAACCATCAAATCAGACCTTGCTCTTATGCCCTCCTGCTATTTCAACCACTTCTTTGTCTCAATCAGGCAGTTTAGCTTTGTAACATAGTATCAGGCAATGACATGGGTCATTGACTCCTAAAAGTGCACCTGCCACCTCTTTTGGTGGGGTGGGGGTAGGAGGTAAGAGTCTTAACAGACCCAAGAAAGAACATAAGAATGAAACTCATTTAGCAAACCCACCGTAAAATGGATCACGGTTTTCATAGATTTTCTTTTTACTGCCAACATATTGTGAAGTAAGAATAAAGGCTCTCCCTGGTTCCTGCTTTCAGGACTGGGTCCTCTAGCTAATTGGGCTGTGCTTTGTTCAGATTTAATTTGGTGTTTTTTTTTCTTTATATTTGATATACCACCTGTGTGCCACATAATCTGGTTTTTATTCCCTCTCCGAGACACACCTGGATTATCAGGTGATATGGCTTTAGTTATAAACGTTGGTTTACTGAGGTTGGGAGATACTGATTATGAGGGTGGACCAGATGTCCAAGCAGGTGGTTGGTCTGTTCCTCAAGATATTTCAAACACTGGGAATAGGAGGCCTACTTAAATGCACAAGGAGACTGACCGTGTGGCCTTTTGACAAAGCAGCCACAGCTGAGCCCTCAGAAACCTGGCTGGTGTTGAGTGCAGCTGCCGTGACTTGCTTGTATTCTGCACAACGTTCACCTCCACGCTTGAACCCAGCCTTCCCATGGCTTCTGGGATGAAAGCAGGCATTCTTTCTATGACCCACAGGCCTGGGCAACTTAACTCCTGCCTGCCTCGCTGGCTTCATCTTATTTCTTATAGGAGCAGCAAATATCTAATCCTGGGCTAAGCTTGGTTAACCTCTTCCCTTTTCTAGTATTGAGAGGAGGTCCCATTATTACCCCTCCCAAGGGACAAAGACTTGCCATCACGTGTCTAGGGGCATATGACTGAGTGGGGACCAGCACACCCAGGCAGCCAATCCCTCAGAGACCTTGTTTTTCAGCCTGCCTTCAAATCCTGAGGTTCCCTCCCTGCATAGGACCTGGGTACTGCTGCTCATCACCCCAGAGTCCTTTATCTTTCAGCTCTGCCTCAAATGCAGCATCCTCAGGGAGACCTGCTGGCATCCAAACTTCCCGATCCTAGAGTGAGGCGATTTTGAGTAGTATCCTCCAACAGGAGCGACTGTGACAAAGGAACACTGCCCTTGTGCTGTGCAGTGGGGAAACTACCAGGTATTCTTGTCACCCTTGGCTTGGGGGGACATAGAGTGGCACTATTAATTTTGCTTAATTTTTTAATTTATTATAGATTAAATCAACACAGCTGTGGAGTGTTCACCCCTGGGAGCACTTTTTTGGGAGGGTAGACAAGATGATCGCTGCTGTCTTAGTCAGGGTTTCTATTCCTGCACAAACATCATGACCAAGAAGCAAGTTGGGGAGGAAAAGGTTTATTCAGCTCACACTTCCATATCGCTGTTCATCACCAAAGGAAGTCAGGACTGGAACCCAAGCAGGTCAGGAAGCAGGAGCTGACGCAGAGGCCATGGAGGGATGTTACTTACTGGCTTGCTCTCCTTGGCTTGCTCAGCCTGTTTTCTTATAACCCAGGTCTACCAGCCCAGAGATGGCACCACCCACAATGGGCTGGGCCCTCCTCCCTTGATCACTAGCTGAGAAAATGCCTTCCAGCTGGATCTCATGGAGGCACTTCCTCACCTGAGGCTCCTTTCTCTGAGATAACTCCAGCTTGTGTCAAGTTGATCCCAAACCAGCCGGTACACTGTCCAACCCACTCTTCATCCCTTCCTCTGTGCCTGCTTCAAACTCACTGAGGAAGCTATTTCAACTTTCTCCATCAGAGAACACCATGGACAGAGACCATCTGAAACCTCAGCAGCATGGTCGTTGGTGTCACAGCTCTGTGAGCCCAGCTCTAAAAGTCCTGAGTTCTGAGGCCCTCAGCTTCCCCATGGGGGGGACAATGTGAGATCTTCTACCTCAGAGGGTTGCTCTGCATAATAAAGGAGGGTTGAGCTGGTGGCACCAAAGGCAAAGCTTGCTTTGCAAACAGGGAAGACCAGAGTTCGATCCCAGAACAAGGGGGTCTAAGGAGATGGCGGGCATGCTTGCAACCGGGAGCTGGAAGGTGGGAATGGGGGATCCCTGGGGCTGATGGCCCTGTGGCCTCTGGAGCTGATGGCCCTGTGGCCTCGCTTACTCGCTGAGTTCCAGGCCAGGATTCTGTCTTAAAAAAAACAAGGTGAATAGCTCCCACAGTGTGATGGGGGTGGGGGGGTGGGGGGTTGTCCTGTGACGTCTGCCATCACACATACACACACACACACACACACACACACACACACACACACACACAACTGGTTGTAGTGATGGTGGAAAATTCTCAAGAGCCTTCCATACCTCATAGCAGTTTCCCACATTCTTTTTCACTCAGCCCTCCCCATACCCTGAGGGCCAAGATGAGAGAGCACTGAGTTGGTAGAGACCCCCTTGAGCTCGGCAGCTCCCCCCTCCCCACTGCTTGCATTTGTGTGTAGACTCTCAGCTTGGGCTCCGCAGCTGCCGCTCTTCCTGTCTGCAGTCACTGCCTGACCAGCTGCAAGGAGATGTGTGATGTGAGGGACAGCTCTGACAGCCTCAGTCTTTGTGGGGCCCAGGGGGCTGAGCAGGGTGGAACAGACAGACCCCTCCTCCACAGTAGCCCAGAGGCCCAGAAGCCTGGGGTAAGCAGAGTGCCAGGTGTCCATGAATGGGCTCTGGTGACCCCACTGTGCCCTTTGACCTTCCACGGACATAATGGGTCACATGAGCCTGTTCGGCTTGGCGAGGTGAGACTCCTGGCTATAGTCAAGGCAGCCTACACTCAGACTCCATAGAGACTGACTCTGAGGCCAGAGGGGAGAGTGAAGAGGGTTGGGAGGGGGGAGGCAAGGAGAAGCTTTGTGGGTGAGGCGTCATCAGTGTCTGGAATGCCGACAGCCAACATCTAGTAAGTGTCTAGAATGTGCTGGGTACTAATTACATCCTCCAAAATTACCTTTATGATTTAATCCTGTTTGACAGGTCAGACGAAGAACGTAGAGGAACAGAGAGGTTAGGTAACTTGCTTCTCATCACACAGGAAGTGGAAAGGCCAGAATTCCTACTCAGACAGTTGGACTTTCTCATAGCAGTCTTCATGAACTGATTCGGTCTGATTGTTTTGTTGAGGAAGGACTGATTGTCAATTCCTGGGCCCTCGGGTACACCCTGTGCCATTCCTAGTTGACATGTGAGAATTCAGAGAGGGGTGAAGACTAGTTCAAGGAGCCTGCAATCTGCAGACAGACTTCATCCAGCAACTGACGGGAGCAGATGCCAACTCCCACAACCAGTAGATGGCGCTCTGGGAGTCAGGTGGAGGATGGGAAGGGAGGATCCGAGGAACCAGAGGGGTCAGGGACACATCAGGAGAACGAACCCTACAGAATCAACTGACTGGTACTCCGGGGCTCGAAGAGATCCGGAGCCTGAAGGTATCTGACCTAGGTCCTCCGCATACACGCTAGGTTGTGTAGTTCAGTGAGCTGACACGGCCGTGCTAAAGCATGTAGGGTGTTCTCAACCAGAGACTGCTCTGAATATTCCTAACTAGGAACAGCTTCTGAGGTATGTTAGATGTGTTAGATTTTTCAAGAGCTAACGGGCCCTGCTTGGCAAAGCCACGTAGAAAAAGCTACGGGAGCAGAGAGATGCGGACTTCTTTCTGTAGGATTTCTCAGCACCTTAAGCTCTTGGGTCATCAAACTCCATCTCCAGTCATGTGTCTTGCCATGTGTTGTCTTAGGATGAATAATTCTGATCCTTTTAAAGGGTAGACTTTAAAAAAACAACACTTCAATTTAATGAATTTAAAGTTATTTGGAATCTTTTGCAACATGTTGAATGGAAACCAGTAAGATAACGTATGTGTGTTTTTGTGTGTGTGTGTGTGTGTGTGTGTGTATGTGTGTGTGTGTATGTGTTTGTGTGTGTGTATGTGTTTGTGTGTGTATTTGTGTGTGTATTTGTGTGTGTGTATGTGTTTGTGTATTTGTATGTGTGTGTGTGTGTGTGTATGTACCTGCACACGTGTGGGACATAGGAGGCATCATGGAGGATAAAGCCAGTATTTATAGAGTGAGTTCTCACTGTGCACAGATTGTATCAGCCATGTGACCATAGTTACTTATTGATAAGTCAAGTGTCACTTTGTTGACCAGGGAAACTGAGTCTTGGAGAGTTCAGATATCCAAGGCAGCCAGGGTGACTCCCAGGCTAGTGTTCATGCAAGGATGGATGGAGCCTGGGGCCCAGGGATACTGGAAAACAAGACGTAAGAGGAAGGGCAGGAGAAGCTTCTGTGTGGGACAGAGGAGGTTCATCTGGCTGGAGCGCTCCGTTGGGAGAGATGCTCCAGTAAAAAAGGGTCAAGTGTTTAAAGACACACGAACCAATAACATGTCAGCCAGCATCTAGATTAGGACATAGAAATGGGGACCACAGGAGGGAGCTGGCTCTGGGGACCACAGGAGGGAGCTGGCTCTGCGGACCACAGGAGGGAACTGGCTCTCTTCAGCTCTTGGCAAAGCTATCAACCTTCCACGTGTTCACTCTGGGTATATTGTGATTTTTTTCTGCTATATTTTATTTTATTTTTCTAATTTCCGAAAAATGACTTTCTCGGAAACAGACTTTCATTTCACACAGGGCTTTCAGTGACTTTATATTGTCATTTATGATGACCGTCGTAATTTGCGACAGTTCATTCCATTTTAGAAATAAAATCTTTTGGGGGCTGCAAAAAGCATGGTGTGTCTCTGAGACTTTCCCAGGAAAGAAGGAAGGGAATTCAGGAGGCTTAAGAGAAGGAAAAATGGGAATTGGGCCGGAAGTTAAAACCTCTGCGCTCTGGACCCAACAGAGTAAAGATGGGAGGCGCTGCCTGGCTGACCGTGATCGTGCTTCTTAACCTCTGGGTACCAATTCTCTTGTTTGTTCAATGAGAGTGGTTGTAAGCCAGGATGCCTTCAAGGCTGTTCCCTAATGGCCCACCTCCCTGACTGCATCACAAACCCAACTGCAGCCTCAGCTTCCCGCGTCTGTATGAACTGGATAGCCTCCTCACACGGTGATGACGTAGACTTTCTGCCTCATGCTGGGGTGATGCCTGGTGGGTCGTTACCACTGAACAACCCCAGACCTCCAGGTGTTACCAGATTGGGGGTGTGGACATCTCTGATGTCCTGAACACTTCCTGTTTGCTTCTGTGCCTGTTTCAAGGACAAAGTCTCATGTTGACCAGACTGGCCTCAGACTTTATACGTAGCTGAAGTTGGCCCTAAAATCCTGATCCTCATGCCCTCCCCACCCCAAAATGTCTGAATTAGTGGTGTGACCTTTAGACTGTATCTCAATTCACCCTTCTCACCACTTGTTTTGTTTCAGCTTCCTCTGGGCCTGAGGCTGCCTAGAGCCGTCTCCTTCCTAGTCCCGGAGTGTCTCTGTTGACTCCACAGGACAGGAGGGACACACAGGAATACTTTAGAGAGAACCAACCTGCCTGCCCACCCTCTTTTGTCTCCCTGTGTGCCTCCTGTATGCTCACCACCATGGATGCTACCCAGCACTGTGGGTAAGCATGGGCATGCTGGAGTGGCAGCTCTGGTCATAGAAATAGCTACCACACGGTTTAAGGGCAGTCGGGACCTACACTGTGGGCGCACTGCGTTGGAGGAGGAGTCCCATCCCCAGTGGAGCACGGTAGGAATGGGAATGATCTTGCTACTCAGAGTGGCACTTTGAAACTTACCTCTCAAATCTGAAATTTCTCTTTTTAGTATTTTTAGACTGACCTTGACCTTCGTAATGGAACAACAACCACTACCACCACCACCACCACCACAACAACAACAAAACAGAGAAACAGTGAGGTGCTATAATTTGGGTTTCCAAGTCTCCCCGAAGGTGGGAGGCTTTTAGGTCCCTGGGAAGATGTACTGGAAGGGGATATGGAAACCCTGAACTCTTTTTTTCTTTTTTTTTTTTTTCCCAGAAGAACGGCATTCCTCCATCACTTGCTCTCACCATGATGGATAACACCTTCCTGCCTCAAAGCCATAGGGTCAAGCCGTTATGGAATAAAACCTCTGAAAACAGGGTCTCAAACCTTTCCAGCCTCTACGTTATCCTCGCAGGGATTTTGCTTCGGCGACAGGAAGTGGGCTAATGCAGGAGGATGAGGCAGTCAGGTGCTGCAGCCACCTGGTGCAGCAGGAGGATGAGACAGTCAGGTGCTGCAGCCACCTGGTGCAGCAGGAGGATGAGACAGTCAGGTGCTGCAGCCACCTGGTCCAGCAGGAGGATGAGACAGTCAGGTGCTGCAGCCACCTGGTGCAGCAGGAGGATGAAACAGTCAGGTGCTGCAGCCACCTGGCCAGTTCACTCCATTTCTTTGCACTTTCATGGAGGTGTCTAGTACACACCACAAAATGAATGCAGGCATCCATGATTGGAAGAGAGATAACTAAAGACACCAAACAAGAAGACCTGAGGTCATGGCAGTAGGTCACAAACTCCAGGACCAGGCTGGTCCAAACAACTGGACCTCCCCCCTCAGAAGCTGACTAGACTCAAGGCAATAGGTACCAGCCTGTGGAAGGGGCACACTGTCATTTTCTTCTGATCAGTAGATCTCATTTCATGCCCCGGGGCTGCCATTTTGACATTCTGTCATGCTTTAAATAGAAATGGGTTACATACTGTGCTCTGAAGAGCAGCTCTGCTCATCTGTAAATCATGTAAAGCACACACATGTGAGAGCATGTGTGCACACACAGATACACACACACACACACACACACACACTGACTCACAGGCACACACACACACACACACTGACTCACAGGCACACACACATAGCCACAGGATATACATCCCCCAAATTCTCAGTGTGGCAGACACTGCTCTGATGATAGATAATTCATTTGACTGAAAGTGATACTAAAGTTGACAACATAGGAAAAGAAAAAGGCACAAATAATTTAACCTTGAGCTACTTTTAACACTTTGTCTAACTTGTTTCAAATATTTTTTATACAAATGAAAATAATAAAACTGAAGGTTGGGTTAGCTACATGGCTCAGTGCGTAAAGGCGATTTCTACCAAGTCTAATGGTCTTCTCTGATCCTCAGGACCTATGTGGTGGAAAGAGAACTGACTCTTGTTGATTTGTCTTCTAATTTCCATATGCAGGCTGTGGCATGTGTATGCTTTCTCCCCTTCCCCCACACACACTCACACACACACACAGTCACACACACATACACACACACTCACACACACACTCACACACACACTCACACACACTCACACACACTCACACACACATATACACACACTCCCACACACACACTCACACACACACTCACACACACACACATATACACAACACTCCCACACACACACTCCCACACACACACAGTCACACACACACACTCACACACACACACACTCACACACACTCACACACACATATACACACACTCACACACACACTCACACACACTCACACACACTCACACACATATACACACACACTCCCACACACACACAGTCACACACACACACTCACACACACATACACACACACACACTCACACACACACAATGCAAGCACATGCATACACAACACCCATTTTCACACAAATATACACAATTAATAAAAATGTAAAATGCAAATTAGAAAACCAGAACAAAACAAGCCTGAGAAGTGAATCTGGGTCTCCCCCTCCCAGCTCACTCTACCTCCCTCTTCCCTTTCCTGTGCCGATCACTTCACAGCCATGGGACCTAGCAACCAACAAATGCTCTCCACCCTGTCTTTATACCTGACAGTGTTATTTTAAAAATCACGTACCATGAAAGAATGAAATAAGTGAAGCTTCTCAGTTACCAGCAGGCACAGCTGAATTCTAACAGTTGTCACACTGCGCAAGCAAGGTGATAGCCTCATGGCGGGAGCAGCCAGCAGCCCTGAACCTTCGCCCTTGTTAGCAAGGACTTCTGTCTCATGCTCAGTTTTCATCCCATATTTTTTTCCCTGAAAGTCTGTCTCCCTGGGAGCAACACTTCCCACCGCAGAAGGTGATTTGTTTTGGAAATGTCTGAGTAAGAACAGCCCTGCAATTCTTGATTTTCAGAGTCTGGAAGAACATATACCGTTTGGTTGTGTTTCCAACAGATGCGTTAAGAGGCAAGATAGTCACTCGTAAGTTATTTCTTTCTCGGTGATCATCCCAAATGCCACCGACTACCATTCTCCAGGAAGAAAAAGTGAGTGAAAAGGGAATCAAGAAACAGACCAGTCATGTTTGAAACCCACATTCCGTGCTTTGGAAGCATTGGCAAGCTCAGCTCCCAGTTACTACGTCTCAAGGACTTCTGGCATTTGGGGGCATCTGGGTAGGATGGTTCCTTTCTGTGGGAGTTTCAACTTCTAAATCTCATGTTCGCAGCAAAGCTGTGAGAAGCTCTGGGAACGTGATGATAGTGCAGTGTGGCTCAGAGAGTCTGTTCACAGAGGATTTCAGCAGCTCACCCAATAAGGTGAGGAGCAGGCTATCCTTTTTATTGGATAGAAGAAGTGAGTAGAGCATTCAGGGATATGGTGGCTGGTGGGGTCACCTGCCTGGACAGTGACTCCATCTTCTCTCCAGCTGAGGGATTTATCCATCTGTGCTCTTTCTGCAGGGAAGCAGGCTGACTGAGGCTGAAATACTGCTCCAAAAATCTTAATTCTTCTATAGAAAGAGCAGAGCTCCAGAAAAGACCAGAAGAGAGCCGGGGAGCCGAGGAGGCCCAGAAGACAAATGTTTCAAAGCAGGCTCATCAAAAAAAAAAAAAAAAAAAAAAAAAAATGGGTTCAGTGGGAGATGCTGAGAAGATTCATGAAAGTGTGTGATTTTCTCCCTGCTTTTTCTACTCGATTTTCTTTCCCCTTCCTGTCTTTCATCTTTCTCTTCCTCTTCCTCTTCTTTTATTTCTTCTCCTCCTCCTCTTCTCTCTCTCTCTCTCTCTCTCTCTCTCTCTCTCTCTCTCTCTCTCTCTGTGTGTGTGTGTGTGTGTGTGTAGCCCAGAGATTCCTCTGTCTCACCTCACCTTATTTGTTTTTGATGCCATCTTTCATCGAACCTAAGATCTTGCTAATTAGACTAGACTTTCTGGACAGCAAGCCCCAGGGATTCCCCTGTTTCTTCTTCCCCTGTGTGAGATCATAGGCACATGTGGTCCAGCATGGCCTGGGTGCTAGCAATTAAACTCCCCAGGCTTTACTGTTAGAGTGTGTCCCCATTCCCCATTCCCCACATCTTCCCTCCTGCCTTCCTTTCTTCTTCACACCCCCCCCCCCCCACAATAGCCTCCTCCTGAGACAGCTTTCTCCCCTTCACCTCCCACCAAGACTCCTTTTCTGGACACAGGATCCAGAATGGCCACCTTGGCTCTTATCTGCAATCTTGGGTCAAATGCCACAAGTGAGGAACCAGACTTCTGGAGTGTCAGATACAAATCTGAGGAAAGGTGTCTGGCCTCCTTTGGTTTAGGGTACTTGCACATCGCACCAGAGTGATGGGAATCCAGCAACCAGTGTAGACTCAAGCCATTGCTATTTCTGTAGGCCAGGTACAGTGGCTACACCTAGGATTTCTTTTCCTCCTCTCAGAAACTCTAAGAGAAATACAGCTCTATTTATTTTCATATGAGGAAGTTGGGGCTGAAAAAGATTAAACCGTTTTCACAAGACACATAGTCAGTGGGAGCCAGAGGCTAAAGCTTGGCACCAGCTCCTTCCTGGGCAAGGGCAGGCACAAATAAACACCAGGTGGCACTGCACACAAGGCACATAAGCCACCTCCAAATGAGAATAAGGAAGAAGGAGGCTCTCTGGTTCCATCATGGCTGCAAGAAGCGCTTGTGGTGATGCGCATGCTCAGACCATACTATGTTCCTTCCAGAGTCATTGCTTAGAGCATCTTTCCAGCCTGTTGTGGGCATTTGTCTTCAGTCCTCTAACTGTCCTCATTCAAGGTCCAACACAAGATCCAGTGCTTACCACACTCCAGTCTGTCTTTGTGCTGTCCTTTGGTCCCCAGTATGGGGCAACAGAGGAAGCACAACTTATCAGAACGGAGCCGCATCTTTCTCAGCTCGTGCATGGTAGAAGGCGGGGAGAACCCTTACCACAGAGGGGTCTAAATGAGCTGGACACTCATAAAATTAGCTATGGGTGGCTTTCTCTACCACAGACCCTTAGAAGAGCTCAAACTAGGCCATGGACTCAGGAGATGGTCGAATATGGACAGTGTCTCTGATGACTAGGCCTTTCATCTCCAGGCTGACACGGGCTTGAGCTAATGCACCTCGTGAAGTCTTGGGGGTTTTGTGGAGTGCAGAGATAGGAGCTCATGAGCAAATGTGTCCCTGACACTGTGCACACGCAGGGACAGGCCAGCATCACCCTGACACTGTGAGCACAGGGACAGGCCAGCATCACCCTGACACTGTGCACACAGGGACAGGCCAGCATCACCCTGACACTGTGCACACAGGGACAGGCCAGCATCACCCTGACACTGTGCACACAGGGACAGGCCAGCATCACCCTGACACTGCACACACAGGGACAGGCCAGCATCACCCTGACACTGTGCACACAGGGACAGGCCAGCATTACCCTGACACTGTGCACACAGGGACAGGCCAGCATCACCCTGACACTGCACACACAGGGACAGGCCAGCATCTCTCAATGCTTTTGTGTGTTTGCTCAGATATCTCATGGACTGAAAGGGCCACAAGGGCCATTTCACACCTCAGTCCAAACATGGCCTTTGCTTGGAATTCAAAGGGCGGTGGGCATCTCACCTTTGACTCTTGGTGGGACCTTGAACAGGAAACTCACTAGTGGCTGCGCACAACCCCCAGACCCCATCTTTTGTGAGAAAACTAGCTTTGAGGATGACATGAGAAAAAAGGAGGTATCCTGCTTGGTCCGACAGAGATACCATCTTCTCTCCTGATGTTCTCTCTGAAGGTACCCTTGGGGAATGTCTTCTCTGTCCTTTAGGATAGACCACCTGAGATCACCTCTCCCAGGAAGCCTGCCCAGATGCAAGTCAGAGTGAGAACCAATTTCTTCTGAGGTTGTGAACCATCCTTCCTAAGGGTCCTCTCGACAAGGACTCTAAGGGAAGTGTCCATTCTTATGGCAGGCTCCTCCGAGTGGCCCACGTGGCTTTATTCACGACCCCAGCCTTTCGTAATAGAGTTTTTATCTGGGCACATGGTTGCCCACAGCTGTTCAATCTTCTCCTGTGACTGCATTATCATGTGGGTGGGAACTTATGGACCCTTACAGATAGATCCTGTTTTCACTTTTCTCCTTTTAATGTCCAGTTTGAAGTCACATAGTAGCAACCATGTTGGCCTATGTACCTTCCTAAGCAGTGTCCCCGGAGCAGCTTGCTGGGGGTTCTTAGCAAGGCATCACAACACTGGGGCTTACGTGACAGACATGTATTACCTTACAGGTCATGAGGTTGGGAGCCAGCAATTGGAACTGTCGTAGGGCTGCTGAGGATATGAGCTGTCCAAGGCCCTTCTCCTTGGGTTGCAAGTGACTGTTTTTTTTTTTTTTTAAATCTCTGTGGCTTCAAGTCACTGTCCCTTTGTGTGAGTGGGTGTGCAGATTTTCCATTCTCACAGGGATACTGATCAGAGGGTATTATGGGCACATCTTGATGACTTTATGCACACTTAACTGCGTCTGCAAATGGCCCTGTTTTCTTGTAAGAACGTACTCTGAGGTCCCGGGGGGTTAGAATTTCTGCCTATATGGAAACAATGCAGCTGGTATAAGCCTTGCAAACAGACACTGGTTCTGGACACCTGGATCACCTTTCAGGGCTGAGAGGCTGGTCCTGTAGCAGCCGGCTTGCAGCTCTCAATGTGAATTGCTCCTGGGGTGGGGGAGGGGTCTATGCATCCAAGATCATATCCCTTCCCAGGGGTAGTCGGGTGTCTGTCTGTGAATATAAAGGTTTGAGCGTGGGTTACCCTACAGGCCACCATTGACTTCAGGGTACTCCCAAGACTGCTGAATCTTTATCTGTAACCGTATCACTACCTTCTGTGCAAACTACCTTTTATTCCTGTTGGGCTGTTGCCAATCCTCAATAAACTGGAGGCCAGCTTCAAGTTGGCTTCCTAGATAACACCACAGAGAACTCAGCACTGAGAAGCATCCTGTGTACCCGACACCACCAGCCAGCGTAGGGACTCAGCCTACCGACAGTTGGTTTGGGATATGGGCAAGCAAGTCTACTTTCTGGTGGCTTCTAGCCTCAGATTGTCCCTCTGCCTCAGAACCTGCGCCCCAGGGCTGCAACAAGCCTGCTGTGGGTCATTTTCCAGAGCTCCAGATTCTGTGGAGACAGCACAATGCATGCTGGTCACCTCCCGAGCATGTCTACGCATCACTAAAACATGATTGTTTGTGCCTTTTACTCAGAATATTGGAAAACTAGCTGGATGTGTTCCAGGCACTGAGCCTGGCATGTAGCTGGCATCTGGTGCCACAGAACACACCAAACATCCTCAGCTCCAAGTCTCTTGCCACCATGGGCCTTCCACCCCTCACCTCTAAAGCATCACCCACCGGGTTATCTGAAGTTCCCCCGTTCTGCCTGTTTTAGAAAGTTGCACGAGGCTGAATTGAGCCCAGATGAGGATCGTAGAAAGGTCAGAAGCGCAGTACAAACACAAGGTGCTATTACCCTGATTGCTTTTGACATTTAAAGGCTGTTTTGGTCTCAGGTTGTGTGGAGCCAAAGCTTGACAGATGGCACTCCCCAAATGCTCCCAGGGGCCTCTTTGCCTGGGGATTTTCCACTGAATGCAGCTTTTCTTTCAAAGTTTTGTTTTGTTTTGAAACCAGAGAGCCACTGAGGAGCCTGGGCTAATCCAAGATGCAGGGCTGGGCCACTCAACCAGCAGAGTGTAGGGCCGACCTTTGAGCCCAATTGAACCTTCAGCTAACCTGGGAGGAGGTAGAATCAGTCCCTAACACAGCTGGCTGTGATAGGCCCCAGGCAAGAGGCAGGCTTATGACACTTCCCAGAATTCCAGGACTGAGCTAACTTCTGGTCTTTGTCTTGATGTGTCTTTGGAAGGGCAGGTATGGGGGGGTGAAGGGCGGAGAGGAAGATGTGAGGGAGTCGTAACAAGATTGGACTTAGAGGAAAATTTGCCCATCTAATCCAACCTATTGCTGATCAAGGCCCAGAGAGGTTAAGGAACACACAAACATCACCCAGGTCAACTCCAGAGAGAGCAAAGGACTTCTAACCTCTCAGCCTCTTGGGCAACTTATCCATCTGTAGACTTGCTGGTTGCAGCCGTTGAATGGTTTTTATCCAAAGTTGGAGTGGGTGTGGAAAGGTTGGAACCAATTTCACACTTGAGTAACAGGGTCTTTCCTCTGGCGTGGCTAGGTCTTTGGTAGATGGGCCAACATTTGTGAGATGGGGAAGGGACCTGGGTGGTTTTACTCAGACGTGCAGCAGCAAGTCGAAGTCAGTCTCCTTATCAGCGTTCCGGTGAGACTCTGGGCCCTGACAAGCCAGGTTCTGCCACCTACCTCTTAAGACACAATTACTAATGAGAAGCAGGAAGGGGGAATTTATTCAATGTGGTCACACTGGGAAGAGAAACGAAGAAGTCTCTTGCACCCTGAAAAACCTATCCTGAGGGTCCTGGAGAAGGTTCATGTTTAAGCAGAGGGCAAGTGGTTTTCATAGCTGTGCACACCCGGTCTTCATGGCTGTGCACACCCGGTCCTCATAGCTGTGCACACCCGGTCCTCATAGCTGTGCACACCCGGTCTTCATAGCTGTGCACACCCGGTCCTCATAGCTGTGCACACCCGGTCCTCATAGCTGTGCACACCGGGTCTTCATAGCTGTGCACACCCGGGCAAGGTGTGGTCTTGCCCATCACTGTTGCTAAGGCTCAGTCTGTCCTGCAAGGTGACCGGGCAGATGTGAGAACTGTGCAAAATCTCTTCTCAGGAGACAAGTTTTCCCTTGGGCTGGTACCAGGCTCCCTTCCTGTCTTTTCCTTTACCCATCACAGAAGTCCTGGAAAATCCCAATTTGCTGTGATTGATTGCTTCACTGGTCTGATAGCCAAAGGGAGTGACGTTGGTGTCTCCATAGAATCTCTTCATTCTTGTCAGGATGGTCACAGTTAGCAGACTGCCCGAACCCAGGGGAATGCATTCCTCCATTAAAGCTTCACTTTGGGGTGTCCTTCTAGAATTTTCTGGGGAAAATGTATCTTCTGGGAGTGAGCTCTATGGACAGATGGTGGCTCTGGAGGACTGGCATTGCTTGAAGAGACATCTGTCCCTCTTGGGAGATGATCTTGGGCTGGCTTTTACTTAGTTCAGGCAGCCTGGGTAGCCCAGACTAGTCCTAAGCCTTCCTATGACTCCTCCTATGGGTGAAAGGACTGGATGAAACCCAGGAAGCCTTCTGCCTTGTAGGGCCATTTGTGGGGCATAGATAGCAAACAAAGGCATGTTTTTCTGTGTTGGCCCATTGGGGAAGGTCTTCGCAAAGAGAGGTAGGAGTGGAGCTCTATTTCTGAGGTAGATCCAAGGAGAGGGAGAAGAAGTGCCGTGGCCTCCTAACTGTGTCCTTAACTGCCTTCTCACTAAGGGATCAGCATGTGTTAAAACAAGAACATTAGTACAAAACCAAGCTCATGATTATCACACACACACACACACACACACACACACACACACACACACAATACAGAAATTCCCAAAGAAATGAAAACCAAGCTCCTGGAATCTTGCCTAGAGCTAACTGCTGTAACTTCTGGGCATGTGTCCTCCCAATAGTTGGGATCTGCGTGCATGCATAAGGTCTGACAAAAAACAACAACCTTCTTTCCTGTGTCATGTGGGAGCCTCTTGAGAGCACAGTCAGGATAGATCCACGTAAAGGGGAGAGATGACTGGTATTGTGAAGGTTGGAGGTGAAACAAGAAGTGGTCCTACAGCTAGCAGGAAAGAATCCTGGGAGGATGTGGTCATAGGGCAGGATACAGGGCTACGGAAGGACCCAGAGACTACAGACAAGAGGGCATGTTCCACCTTCTGTTTCTCGCTCCAGTTTCCCATCGCTGCACTCAGCTAGAAGCTAGAGGACATTGGATCCAGGACAGAAGAGACAGCCCACAGGGATCAACCTCTGGGTAAGGGAAAGGTCAGAGAATGGATCAGGGCAGGAATTGGCTTGTGACAAGTCTTTTTCTCCTGGGAGAAAGGGCTGAGTTTAGAGTCAGAGGGGACTATTGGGATAGCAAGACTATTCTGCAAGGGAAGTGTAACTCAGAAATGTGAGAGCCCATTCTCATCCATTTTTCTCTATGTATCTGTATATGTGTGCATATATGCGTATATTTATTTACTTATTTTTTAAGATGTATTTATTATGTATACAGCATTCCACCTGCATGTATGCCTGCAGGCCAGAAGAGGGCATCAGATCTCATTACAGATGGTTGCTGGAAATTGAACTCAGGACCTTTGGTAGAACAGATAGTGCTCTTAACCAATGAGCTATTTCTCCAGCCGCCCCCCCATACATGTATTTATCTATCCATTATTCTGTCATCTATACATCCATTTATCTATGTTTCTATCTATCTGTCTGTCTGTCTGTCTGTTTATCTGTCTATGATGCCATCTGTCTCTAAATCTTAGAAGACAATCAGAAGCAATGTAGCTCAGAAATTAGGTGCAGATAGAACACATAAGGAGGGTCTGAGCTGAGTGCTAAGGGATTCCTTGCCATCAGGTAAGCTTGAGATGGTTATTTCCTTCCTCAGTTTTCTCATGTCACAATGAAACTCACAGTGCTTAGGGGAGCTAGAGGAGCAAATAGAATTAGAAACACTACCGGGCATAGAGCAGAAAGCTACAGCAACGGGTTCCTTAAGGAGACTGCGGAACACTGAGGCAACACTTCTGGCAGGAAAAAAGAGCCAGGTCCTCTTCCTCCCCTCCCCATCTCTTTCTTTGACGGTCTGTCTGTCTGTCTGTCTGTCTGTCTGTCGGTCTGTCGGTCTGTCTGTCTGTCTGTCTGTCTGTCTGTCTGTCTGTCTCTCTCTCTCTCTCTCTCTCTCTCTCTGTGTGTGTGTGTGTGTGTGTGTGTGTGTGTGTGTCTGTCTGTCTGTCTGTCTCTCTCTCTCTCTCTCTCTCTCTCTCTCTCTCTCTCTCTGTGTGTGTGTGTGTGTGTGTGTGTGTGTGGTGTGGTAGTGGTGGTGGTGGTGGTAGGTTGCTTGTTTTATGTTGGCCCCTCCTAGGTTAGAGTCAGGAAGTGGCCCTCAGGAGAGGTTCCTCCCTCCCCCCCTCCAGGGAATTCTTTTCCAGTTTTGGAAAGAAAATTCTCCAGGAAAGGAAGATGTAATCTTCTCCGAGATGCTAAGAATTAACCAGACCATGGCAGGCAGAAAGAGATGTTTACCCTGTCCAGACCCATAAAGGAGAAAAAGGGGAGGATAGAGAAAAGAGAAGGAATGGAGAGAGGGGAAAGGTGGGGGAAGGAGACAGGACAGAGAAAGGGGAAGAGGAGAAGATCACCAAGGGGAATATTGTGTTAGACACACAAAAGTCATCCGCTTGGGCCAAGTATTCCCTAACTTTCTCTCTTTTGGTTCCCTTCCCAGAGAACCTGCTGTCTGAACGGCTGGGTGAGTTAGTGGGGCCAGCCAAACTTGCCCCACCTGGGTGTGCATGGGGCATAAAAAAAAAAAAAAAAAAAAAAAAAAACCTCAAAACCTAAAACCCTCAATTTCAACTTGTCAAAAAATTGGAATAACATTCCTCACTTTTAGCAAATTTAAATGGCTAATGTCCCAGTGGGGCTGAAGAGGTACTTGACAGGACGTGTGAAGCAGTATATGGTCATAACAAGTCAAGCCAGGCATCTGGGATAGACAGGTTTTTTTTTTCCCACAGAGGTCCCCCGATAAAGGTAGGACAATAATCCAGACACAATTAAACATGTACAGAATTAAAAAAAAACTCTATGGCCTACCATTTAAAATCCACAAGGATAGTCATTATTACGACAACAATCAAAAATTGGAGAATAGGTGTTAATGAAAACACAGAGGAGTCAGATCTCTGTGCACTGCTGGTGGGGTGGTAAAATGATGTTGCCACCGTAGAGAATAGAGCTGTGACTTTCAAAACAACTAAACAGAATCACCACAAAATATACATGACAACATTGCTCACAGTAGCAAAAGCATAGAAAAGACCTAAATGCTGACAGATGGATGGTTGGATGGATATATGGATAAATGCGTAGGTGGCTGGATGGATGGGTAGATGAATAGATAGGTGGATGGATAGATGGGTGGGTAGATGGGTGGATGTGTGGGTGGATGGATGGGTGGGTAGATGAATAGATGGATAAATAGATGGGTGGGTGGGTGGGTAGATGGATAGGTAGATGGATGGATGGGTGGGTAAATGGATGAATTGGTGGGTGAATGGGTGGATGGATGGATGGGTAGATGGATGGATGGGTGGATGGATGGATGGGTGGGTGGATGGATGGGTGGGTGGATGGAGGGATAAATGGATGTGTGGGTATATAGATGGATGGATGGGTGGATGGATGGATAAACAATATGTGGCCTACACAGATGTCATTGCTAAAAAGAATGAGGATCTGAAAATAATGTAGGTGACACTTGAAGTTAAGTTTATTGAAACTAACTAAGCTCCAAAGCACACATGGTAACTGCGGCCACTATCTCAGACACAAAGGACAGTCAGGTCCACAGAGACAAGAACAAAAAGGCTGTTGCCAAGGACCAGGGGAGGGGGCTGGAGAGTGATGATGGGTGTCCATTGATAGGTGTGAACTCCTGATCTCACACTTACAACATGGTAGGATGGTAACTTTTGCTAGAAGCTTTTCAAAGAATAAAAAATCAAGGAGATCTAACTGAGACGAGGCCTGTCTCTGCCTTGCTGTCTCCAGTGATTTGTTCCTCAGGGCTACTGAAGGTGGGCAGACACAACAGTGAAGCCTGCAGTGAAGAAGCCAATAGAACACACTGTTCCTCTTTCAGAAGATGTCTTTCATCTTATTAAGATGGCTAGGTAGGGAAACTGGAAGCTCTGGGCCGACTTGATTTGTAAGAACTGATTTGGAAACACAGAGTCCTTATTACCCAGTTCCTTAGGGTCTGTGAGTTGTAGCATGTACTTTATGGCTAATGTCCAATTATAAGTGAGTACATACCATGTGTATTTTTCTGGGTCTGGGATGGTATTCTCAAGTTCAATCCATTTGCCTGCAGATTTCATTATGTCCTCGTTTTTAATAGCTAAATAGTATTTCATTTTGTGGATGTGCCACCTTTTCTTTATTCAGTCTTCAGTCGAGGGGCATCTAGGTTGTTTCCAGTTTCTAGCTATTACAAATAAGGCTGCTATGAACATAGTTGAGCAAGTGTCCCTGTGTTACAGTGGGGCATCTTTTGGGTATATGCCCAGGAGTGGCATAGCTGAGTCTTGTGGTAGAAGTACTTTCTGAGAAACAGCCAAATTGATTCTCAAAATGGTTGTATTAGTTTGCACTCCCAAAAGCAATGCAGGGGTGTCTCCCTGATCCACATCCTCACCAGCATCTGCTATAACCTGAGT